>NC_135787.1:189162500-189450000 GCF_051106095.1 Pogona vitticeps | reverse complement strand
AGGATGGAGATCATCATTCAGGACACGGGGCAATTAGTTTTATATTCCTTATTGGGTTTTTGACTTTCATGTTCATGCCAAAGTAGTCCCCATCCCCAAAGAGACAACCGCTTTTAAGATCGGCAGTAGTTCAGAAAGAGCTTGATATCTTTGGCTGGGTAGAGGATGATGGTCCAAAAGAGGTTAATCAGAAAGTCTGCAGAAGCACCACGGAGTGAATCCTAAGTCTGTGTTGTTGGCACTGTGGATTGTAGTGAAAATCAGGAATTTGCTCCAGAGCTCATTAAGTTTGAAGTTCAGAGCTTCAAAGGGATTGAGAGGCGGGGTGGGGCAAGACTACTCCCAGGGTAGCCAGTGGGGTGTAGTGGACAGAGTGACGGACCGGAAATCATGAAGCCTGGGTTTGAAGATGGGGATGAACCAGTTCATCCTGGTTCCCTCTTTTGCCTCCTCAGTGGATCCAGCCACTCACCAGGTCCAGCTTGCTGGCTTTTCCCCCACCTTTTCGGCCAATCTCCCAGTCAGGAGCAAGAGCCCCGCCCCTTTCTCTGATTGGGAGATCAGCCAAGAGGGCGGGGGCAGAGAAGCCTGAGCTCTTGCCGGGACCGGGAGATCAGTTGAGGAGGTGCAGGAAGCGACCACGCTGGACCTGGTGAATGGCCGATTGAGCCAGAGGAGTTGGGGGAGGGGAGCAGCAGCACCTGTGCTGCCACCTTTACGAACCGGGACGAACCGGTTTGTGCCCACCTCAACTTTGAATACACTTTTCGCCATGGAAAGCTTTGGTCATTTCGCTCCTTAGATCTCTCACTTACCTTGAAAACAGTGTTAAGGTTCTGACGTGATGGCAAACAACACAAGGTAACATGGTTCCCAGATTCCCCTGCCTGTCAGCAAACTGCAACCCAAGCGTCTGAAGGAAGGACAAGGCGATCCATTGTACAAAAAGATTTTGGCCCAACCAAGGAAGATCACACTCTTAAAATGGGAGACCCCATACCACTCATTATAGAAATCTTTGCTCATTCGTATGCCGGCTTTTGTCCTAAGGCTCTCCCATTTTTGAGGCTGGGAATCCTTCAAAATTTGTTCAAAATGGCCACTCAGACCCATGTTTCTGCTTTGTCTTGCAAGTTAAAGGATTTTTAAAGATGGTTTACCAACCATCTGCCCTTTCACTGATCAGCTAGTCAATTGAAATATTAATTCACTTTCAAATGACTGACCTCTCTCTTTAAATCCTTTACCCCTACTAGTGATGCATAAGGAAGCCTATGATTTAAAAACAAAAGGTGTCACTTGAAATGTGAAGTAAAAGCCCACCATATTTCTTTCCCCATTTTGCATGAGAAGTGTACTAAATTAGTCCATCACTCAAAAACCAAGGATGTACAAGCCAACCAATTGAAACTGTCTCCTATCAACAAATTAACCCAAGCTTTTGTTGAATAATTTACTGATTAAGACTATATGTGCTTATTTGGGAGTGAACTTCATTAGGGCACCTCTAGATTCACTTCTGGATAAACACATCTAACATCAGGAAAAAAATTAATTGGAGGGCAGCTGGCTTAGATAGAGTTTAAACTTGAATAGGCTTGGCCTCATTTTTCATTAATGGAAAGCTGAGGGTTGTTAGATTTCTTTTTTTACTGCATTTGATTTAAGCAGTGCATATGAACCCAGTACTTTTTTTTAAAAAAATGTTTATTTAAAATATTTTTACCCCACCGAATTCCTTAAAAGGACCAAAGGCGACTTAACATCATTAAAAGACAAGAAGTATAAAAGATTAAACAAGTATTATATTAAAAATAGTAAATAAAAATCAACATTAAAAGCACATTTAAAAGCAACAGAGTGCAATTCTGTTGACAATTAAGGTTTTCCAACATATTTATTTATTTACAATATTTTTACCCGGCATTTCTCCTTAAAAAGGACCTGAGGCGGCTCAGATAATTAAACGACAACATTTATAGCTAAAAACAATGGGTATACCAAGGCAGCTTACCTCATTAAAAGACAGTATTTAAAGCTAAAAACAATAAGTAGACAAATACTAAAAAGGATCGGACAAATGCCATTTGTAGAAACAGTAAACGAAAGCACCACCAAAAACACATTCAAAGCAGTAAGGCATAACAATCCATTTAAAAATTCCATTCAGGCAGACAGTCACTGGGGGAAAGCTTGCCTGAAGAGAAAGGTCTTTGCCTGCTTGCGGAAGGATAGCAAAGATGGGGCCAAGCTGGGCCTCCTGTAAGGGAAATGACAACTATGCAGTGGGACATTGTGAGCTTTCTTCCAATGACAGGTCTATTTGGTAGAGGTTCTATATGGAACCTTCAAATTGAGAATAGTTGAGATGTTGAGTTGTTTCTTCCATTTTTCTGATACCAGCATGGATTCTCCCCCTGAATTTTGAGAATTTGTTCAGCCCCAAGTCCAGAGGGTTCCGAACGTCAACATTCATTTTGAAATTTGCATAATAACTTGTACGCATTTCTGTACATAATGTCCCTAAAACACATGTCTTAGTAAGCCACATTTCTAGTATAATAAGACCTCTTCTTTAGGAGCTGTTTCCCCAAACATGTCGTTCAGTGTGCACGTTCCCTTAATAAGTCTAGTTTGTCGGGCACATTTTGGTTGGAGAATCCAGTTGCAAAATTCGAAGAAAGCGAAGTTTCGAAGGATCGCTCTGTTTTGGTTTGTAGACTGGCTTGAAAGTGTGCAATTCAGTAGATTGCCACTAAAACTGAATTAGTGTCTTCTGTCGTTGCATTAGAGGCAGAAGAGGAAGAACAGTGGGGAGGAAACAACAATTGCGTCCTGTTTGTGGGCATCTCAGAGGTATACATTGACCATTGGGAAATGAGACTGGATGGAAGTTTGGTCTTATCTGGGAGGGATCTTTTCATATTATCTGACTTCCAGAACACAGAACTCTTCAGATGTCCCTGAGTGTGAGAGATGATGGGAATGATGGGATGATTAGAAGCTTGCGTCTCCCTCATGGAAGTAAAAAGAGAGAAAAAATGACATGTAGTCCTTGTATAATATTTCAAAGTCAGGATGGGTAATCACTTTATTAGACCACAAAAATGCTAAATACATGTGAGGTTTTAAGTCCAGACATGGCACTACAGAGTTTAAAGCTGGGCGGACAGAGGAGGAATGGCAGAAGCCAAAAAGTCCAAAAGTTATCCTAACCAGATCCTGAAGATGTAACATCTCATCTGGGTGATTGTTGGACCTTTCCGTTTCTCCCTCTCACATCCTTTAAGTTCTGCGATGCTTTGTCTGAAGATTGAGGCTGAAGCCAACCTCTCATTGATATTTCCGTGGTTTCATAAAGGTGTTATCACTAATTAAGTATTAAACCCTGGTAGATATCTGCCCGTGCTCAATTCATGGGTAGGGAACCTGTTTGCCAGATATTTGGACTAATACAATTCGTGACCACTTCGCTGACTGGTTGCACATGATGGAATTTGTAGTCTAAAACATCTGGAATGTACTCAACACTGCTGGCGGTACGGGGGGGCATTGGGAGTCTTCCTCTGTTTTCTGTGAACAGTTTTCCATGAATTCTTTGAGAGTCTGGCCATATTAAACGGTGAGGCAAGAGAATTTTGCTTGCCTTCAACAGAAATGTTCTTATTTTTTTACTTCTCCTATTTTGAAGACTGAGCAGTAATATTCAAAGTCAACGCTCAGTCTGAGCCACAGGCATCCTAGAATGAATGATGCCATATTAGATGTCCCACACGTTCCAGCAGATATAGGAAAGGTTATTTTTCTCCTGAATATCTCAGCCCACATAGTCCGTAGCTGGCTAACAGCTCTGTTCTGAGTGCTGTGGTTCCCCCAACAGTCATTTTTCCCCACCTGTGCTTTCTAGTGACTTACAAATTTCAATAAGCTGAAATCTGAAAGATATTTGCTAGGGAGCATGGCTGACTGCGGGCAGTAGGACTTACTTTTGAATGCAGTCACATAGCTGTGTCTTAGCCCGGGTCATAGATTAGTAATTTAAATGTTCCAGCACCTGTGCAGTTGTTGTGTGTCATCATATCATGTCCAATGTATGGCAACCTTATGAATTAATGATTTCCAGAAGGCTCTGTTGTTAAAAGCACTCACTTAGGTCTTGCCCATTATTTCCCTTACTGAAACCAACACCTCAGGTTAGATCCTTTCCTTTTTCTACCACCTTCCGCTTTTCTTCACATTTTTGTCCTTTCCATTACAAATGCAGAAGAGGTGATACCTTTATTACATCTCTTAATAAAATCAAACAATTTCCAAGGTTCTGTGGTCCAAATTTTTATGTATGTATGTATGTATGTATGTATGTATGTATGTATGTATGTATGTATGTATGTATGTATGTATGTATGTATGTATGTATGTATGTATGTATGTATGTATGTATGTATGTATGTATGTATGTATGCATTTATTTATACATACATACATACATACATACATACATACATACATACATACATACCCTGCCCATCTGGACAAATAGCTCTACTTTGGGCAGCATTACAAAATTTAAAAACAATAGAACCAATGAACGTGCAAAAATCCAAGATGTAAAAATGTAAATATTAAAATACAGTGGTGCCTCGCTTAACGAGCGATTCGTTAAATGACGAATCCGCATAGCGATTTAGTTTTTGCGATCGCAAAAGCGATCACATAACGATGTTTTAAATGGGAAAACATCGCTTTGCGATGATTGGTAAGCTGTTTCGCTTACCGATTATCGCATAACGATGTTTTTCCAACAGCTGATTGGCGGTTCCAAAATGGCCACCGAGTGAAGAAAACGGCCGCCCGCTGTGTTTTCGCGCCCTTTCCTCGCTTACCAGGCAGCGAAAATGGCGGCCGCATGGAGGATTTCTGCATAATGGTGAGTTTTTTTCCCCACAGGAACGCATTAAACATGTTTTAATGCGTTCCTATGGGCTTTTTTGCCCCGCATAGCGACGAATCCACATAGCGACGATTTTTTCGGAATGGATTATCGTCGCTATGTGGGGCACCTTTGTACATCAGGAGGGAAAGCCTGCCTAAATAGCGATGTCTTACGTTTGCTTCTAAGGCCACCCAGAGAGTTCCTCTTTAGATTATGGACCATAAAAGCTTGCAAATTTCTTTTTCAGGCGTCTAATAAAGGTATCACCTCTCTTGCATCTGCATCGTGCAGGGATCACATGGTTCTCTTTAGGTTTTTTTAACCCAGTGAATCTTGTCTTTTCATGTTATACAGACATTATGAAAATCTCAGTTTAACTGGTTCAGCTTTTAGTGAGACTTCAAGAGTGATTTGATCTCACATCCTCTTATTTGCGCTTCTATCAGTCTGTAATGCATTTTGAATGAAGAGATTATTCCCCCCCCCAGAATCAGATTTCTTCAGGATCACACCTATGCATAATAATCAGGAATACTATAGTATGGATGCTTTTAACCTTGGTCTCCAGCCACACATCCTTATACTCCAGGATCTTTTCTAGATACTTCATAGCCTCTCTTCCAAATCTCAATGCTCTTCAGATTTCGTGGCTGTTGGCTCCAGTTTGATAGAAGCAAGACTCAAGGAATAGAAAATCTTTAGCAATTTCAGTTTCTTCATTGTACACATTACAGTTGTTCTTTATCTCTTTCTTAATGTGCATCTGCAATCTTGTTTATGCACCTTATTCTATGACCTTTATAGTCATTTCAAGGCATTCCTATTTTTCTGTTAGTACTACAGTATTCATAGAATCACAGAATCATGAAGTTGGAAGGGTCCTTTAAGGCCATCAAATCCAACATCTTGCTGAATGGGAGGCCCGGAAGGAAAAAACACCAAGAAACTGGGCCTTCTTGGTGGTAGCTCCTCGCCTCTGGAATAACCTTCCTCCAGAGATTCGTGCGGCCCTTTCGCTGGGCATCTTTAAAAACCAACTGAAAACTTGGATGTTTGTGCAGGCCTTCCCTCCAGCTAATGCTTGATTTTTTTAAAAGTTCCTTTTTTAAAAAA
The DNA here is from genome assembly GCF_051106095.1 of Pogona vitticeps. Taxonomy (NCBI): domain Eukaryota; kingdom Metazoa; phylum Chordata; class Lepidosauria; order Squamata; family Agamidae; genus Pogona; species Pogona vitticeps. The sequence goes on along the minus strand of NC_135787.1, from coordinate 189,443,954 downwards.
AATTCTCTTTTTCCTTTCTTTCATCTTGATTAACTTCTTTATTGATATTTAAACTTTGTTATACATATTTTATATATGGTTATTTACGTTGGTAGCTGCCTAGAGTAGTCGTTTGACCAGATAGGCGGGATATAAATAAATAAATAAATAAATAAATAAATAAATAAATAAATAAATAAATAAATAGAATTGAACCAGCAAGGGATGGCGGGAATTGTGGTACAAAAAGAGGTCAATGGGACTTGTAGTCCTACACATATGAAGGTTGCCAGGGAAGGGAAGGCTATTCTAGGATATGTGCTTTCATAACTGAAGTCATTTTTTCCCTAGATTTATGGGAGACATTTCATGTCACCATCTGTTAATCTGGTTTGACCCTGGGCATTTTCACATATCAATTGATCTAGAATGCAAATAGAACATCTGCATTATTTGAATGTATGCATTCTTCTGCATTCTGCATATATTAACGACAGCAACATGTGGCACCAATAATGCAGAAGAGGCTGCTCTTCCATGAAACCTGCTTAAGCCTTCTTCCATCTCGGCGTTGCCAGTTGCTGCTGGGTTCTCGCACATTTCCGTTTATTTACAGTAATCCACATTGTGAGGAAAATGGGTCCTAGTGTGGGGTGTTTTTTGTTTGTTTGTTTGTTTGATATAACACCTCAGATTTTGGGGGAACAAGGGAGATTTGTTCACCTGTAGTTTGGACTAGGGAAGAATCAAATAACTTTTTCCCCACTCAACAGCCAGTGAAATGGTTTGATCTGAGTGTGGGCGGAGGAGAAATCTGACATGGTTAATATGGGAGGTGAATAAAGTGGACTGCAGGGAGAGCAATAGTTATGAGGAAGACAAAAGCCATCCCTTTGGGAGGCTGAGCCTTTGAAAAGCCAGGTCAACCAACAATTGAGAACCAGTATTGGGTGGCTGACTAGAACTCAGAAGACCTGAGTTCAAATCCCTGCTCAGCCGTGCAAACTCGCTGTGTGTGTGTATGAAATAGCGTGCATATTTTGAAAACCTTATTAGGGTCCCTAGAAGTGGCACATGACAGCAACAAGAAGAAATTCTTAGGACGGCAAAGATAAAATAAATTTAGATGTGTCACTTGTACCTATTGTGGTGTAGTATTGCGGTGGCAGACTTAGGAGACCTGGGTTTGAATTCCGCTCGGCCACGGAAACTCACTCCGGGAGTAAAACTGGTCAAACCCTTGTTAAATAATTCACTGACCTTGAAAGCCCTTTTGAGGTTTGAGAGAGGTATTTTGGAGGTATGTTGTTTGAGATCAAACATTTCCCTGGCAGGTTCCTAAACCGGTTCTGACTCGATGGTACACAACACACATATATGCTGCTCTGAGTTTTAAAAAAAGGGGGTGGGGAAGGAATATACCACCCCAAAATAAGATGAAACAAGACAGAGTGTTGTCAGAGTTACTGACGACTGGCTAGATGCAAGTAGATGGCCACTTAGGAACAATTACTGTAATTTCAGTAGGCCACATGTCACTGAAGTGGAGAAGAGTAAGTGATCCATTCACCTGCTCTCCTTGCTGCAGAGCATGAAAACGAGCCTTTACTTGACTACAACACCCAGGATCCTGCAGCCAGCATAGACAGTGGATTATGGGAGTCATATTCCAGTAGCAGATATTTTCCCAGCCCTAATCTGCTGATCTAGTCTAGTCTGTTGCTTAGTGACTGACAGAGAGCTTTAAAGCCCTTCGTTTTTATATGAATGTGTCACACAGTTGAGTTCAGTTTTGCTTGAACATACCATACATGGAGAGGCAGTTTGATGTCCGAGTTAGAAAGTTAGGCTAGAACTCAGGAGAACGTGGCTCAAAGTTGGGCTAGGATTCAAGAGAACCCGGATCAAATCTCTTGGCTAGGGAGACTTGTTAGGGGGTGGCAATCATAAACCACTCCTTGACCTTCTTAAATACTTAAAAAAAACACTCCATGTAGGCATCCTTCAGTCTCGAGAGACTAGGGTATTGTGCTCTGTATGGAGGACTTGGAACAGCGTCTAGTGTGGCTGAGAAGGCCAATTCGAGAGTGACCATCCCTTCCACACTGAAGACAAATACAGCCTGTCCCCTGTCCAGCTCCCTGGTTTTGCTGGTTTTGGGACAGTCTCTTTGCCTCAGCCTGCTGAACAAGCGTCTCTTCAAATTGGGAGAGGCCATGCTGCACCGCCTGTCTCCAGAGTCATCATAAACCCTAGAATATCATTGGCTGGAACTAATTTGATGGCACACACTAACAACACCAAATTCAGTTGTGCTGTACTTATAAATCACCTAGAATGCAGTTGTTTGCTGAAATCTACCCCCCACCACCACACATACACTTGTGATATGGTTTGCAACTCAAAAAACCCGAAGTGAACAAAATGCCTTCATGAGGAGAAGGGGTGCCCTGTAAACATGTATTATGGAATTGCCATAGGAAATTTTATACAAAAATGTGTATCTCAAGAAATGTCTTAAAAACACATATGGATTTTTGAGTGGAGGTCTTTTTGTTCTTGAGTTTTGCCATATTGAGAATCCGATGAGAACACAGGTTGAAACAAAATTTTCATCTCAAAAATGAGAAGTTCTGTAAAACTGGACATTGTGCATTCACTTGTTTTGCTCTAGTGCTAAGTCTTTGTCTGTATGGAATATTTACATTTTACGCCTTTCTGTCTTTTGATTATAAGGTGTATAAGTTTGTTTGTTTTAATTATAGACCGCCTGGTGCCTTTCTCCTGATATTGCTTCAAAATGTGACAGCTAGGCTTCATATATAGGGCTCCTTGTTGCTATGGGCTATGCCCAAAATCTGGCCTTGATGTCACCACTACAAGGGTAGCATTCACCGAATGTTGACAATGGCCACAAGATGCTCTTTAATGCAAGAATAGTGCAAGGAGATACAAATAGAACACTGTTTGCATATTTAAGGTGGTGGGTATTAATTTTAATCTGTTTACTTCTCCTGCCCATGTAAGAAACGGAACGTCTGTTTAAAAATATTGTACGTAACACAGTGTTTCTTTCCAGAAAGTATTGTTTTTCAGAATACTTGAAAGTTAGTCATACAGAGGAGGGGAAGAATCTGTTCTTGATCATCCCAGAGTGTAGGGCATGTAATAATGGGCTCAAACTACAGGAAGCCAGATCTAGGCTGAATTTCAGAAGAAGAAAAAACTCTTAACTGTTAGAGCAGCATGACAATGGAACCCATAATCTCTGGAGGCTCCAATGCTGGAGGCATTTAAGAGAAACTTAAGACAACCACCTGGCAGCTATCCTTTGATTTATATTCCTGAACTGAGCAGGATATTGGATTTGATGGCCTTATAGGCCCCCTTCCAACTTTGTTATTCTACGATTCTATGAATACTGTATTAAGCTTCTCTTGAATGCCACAGAAATCCAGCCTTTGAAAAGGTGAAATTCGATTGTTCTGTTTATTCACGGGGCTGCAATATTTATTAACTGATTAAATGGGTTAGATTAATTGAGCAAAACGTTTCTGATCCACCAAATCATGATCCTTGATTAAATGGGCAGCGTGGATACACACCGAAGTGAATAATAAGGGAAAGAAAATATCATAGCAAGATGTTCCCGCTCTACCAGAACATCTCTCCACTGAGAGAGTAGAGAGTAGTCCTCTCCACTGAGCAAAAATTGTGTGTACATGTATTAGACTACACTAGTTCCTTATTTTCAGGGCAAAATGTGGATGCCACTCCATCTCCCAGGAGAGAAGAGGGAATATTTTTTTTCCTACGATGGTGCCTATCTTAAAGCATGCATCCTCACTCAAAGACAGTCGTCCACCCTCTTTATTCTCTACAGCAATATTTGGATGGATCTGGGTTGAATCCTATTTTGAGCAGACCCACTTCAGCAATCCATGATCCCTGGACTCCACGGAGTGACACTAAATGTGGCGAAATCTAGACCCAACCTGTAATTTAATTCACTGCCAAAACAGGTTCAGATTGTATGACTTAATCCATGAGAAACCAAACCAGCTTCAGTCCTATATGCCTGATCCTGGAGCAACCATCGCTGAACACAAGAGGACTTTTCACCTCAGACCTTTAGAACAGTATTGATAGTTAGCCGGTTTAGATAACGGCACAGAGAATTAATCAGCTTGGAGAGCTTTAATGATATGGCTCACCCTCAGAGTTTGGAAAAGTTGCTTCTGGCCAGTGTTGCCATTTGTAGGAATTCGAACATTTCCAACCTCTGGATTTTTTAATATCCGATTTTTCGGTGCCACATCTGGCTTTCAGTCTGGGAAGATGGGACGATAATGTTGAACTCGATGGGGCAATTGTTATGACCTTTCCCGACCCCCATTTTTCTTCCCCCTTGGCTATCTCTCAATCAACTTTGTCCCCTCTTGTTTCCAGAAGGCAGGGAGTGTGTAAACTGTGGCGCTACCTCGACCCCACTATGGCGGAGAGATGGCACCGGGCACTATCTTTGTAACGCCTGTGGACTATATCATAAAATGAACGGGCAGAACCGGCCCCTGATAAAACCCAAGCGAAGGCTGGTAAGTCACTTAACTCTCCAAACTGTACTAACTTCTTATTTTTTCTTTTCTTTTCTCCCTCCCTGTCATGTTGTGTTTTTGAATTTCCTCAGCCCAAGATGGAGAACTTTCTGGAGGGATTAGAACTGGTCCACCCCACCCAAAGTCTTATCTGTCTGTACAGAAGAGGGTTTTTGAGGCAACCCATCCCCCCCTTTTCACTATGCCTGCCAAGTTATGTACCATTTCTATGTCTCTCTATATGTATATCTTTTGATTTTTGATTTGTCTTTTACAACCAAGTACTGTACGTGGTTGATGGGTTTTTTTTTTTGTGGAGGGTTTTCAAAAGGGTAGTGGTGGTTGAGCAAGGTGGAGGATGGGGGGGGGGGAAAGCATGTGGCTGGCTTGGAAGGAGATAAAAAAAGAGAGAATTTTATTCTTTAGAAAAGGGGTGGAATGTCATAAAACTCCTTCCCCGCCTCAAAAAAGCTGAAAAAGTTTGGGTTTTGTTATTAATGGTGCATCGAAGACCTTTCTCTTCAGGCTGGCTTTCCTTTCCTTTGGTTGACCAAGAGGATTTTTTTTTTAAATTCTGTTTTACTTGAGCTATTCACATTGCTCTTATGTATGAGTTTTAATACGATCTCTGTTTAATGCTTTAAAAAAAATATTATAATAATTTGTGATTTGGCTGTTGCCTTTGTTTCTTTTCATACCGCAAGCCCCTCTGCATCCTTTAGGAGAAATATAAATAGACATTTAAAAAAATAAAATCAATCAATCATAAATAAAATTTAAGAGAGACTCTTCCGAGGGTGAAATAGTGAAGAAATAGAGACTGCCATCACATGGGGGAAACAGATTGCATTTTAAACCTCTAATGGAGCAGTCTGGTGCTATCAGTTTTCCAGCAGTCTCATGATGTAAAGGGAATTGCACTCCCGCCCGGCCCCGATCCAAGCCCAAGCTGGCCTTTTTTGGACAACCTGTAGGGTTACTATTACTACTTTTGGAGCCTAAGCTGAATTCCTTTGCTTAAGGGAAACCACTTCCTGCAAAGTTGCCTCTCTCGGTGTGATCGAACGTGTGATTTTCCTGCTGTCCGATTGCACCCAGATTCCACCTATATATATATATATATTTTGGACAACAACTCCCAGAATGCCCCAGCCAGCATGGAAGGGCCCAGCTCGCTGAAGAATTATGGGCAATGTAGTCCCCAACCCGCAGACTCCGTTTCTCCAGCTGTGTACATGCAGCGATGTCACTTGTTCCTAAGAGCATTAGCAGTGAGGTTTTGAGTCAGTCTGCTCACTTTTATTTCAGTTTTAGAATAACTGAGAAAGAAAGAAAGAAGGATGTGATCATTAGCAGCGATGATGGGTAAAGGTATTTGTTGAAACTTGGGTCTGCTTCGTTGCTAGAACAGTACCAGGGACTGCAAAAGTTTTAGAGAAAAATGAAAAATCTGGGCAATTGCAATGAAGTTTCCCTTTGGATTTTACTCAATTTGTTCTACTTTTCCTACCCATCTGTGTGTTTCTCCTTATGTGCGGGAATATATGGGGACCTCTGTCGCTTTTCCCTTTCGGAGCAAAAGCAGCTTGGGGAAGAAAGGGGAGTGGAAAGCTGGCCGGAGGGGAAAGAGTTAAGCAAGTCCCCCTCCTGCCCCATGTATTTCTGCAAAACACAGGCTCCAGTGGCTGCTTTTCATTAAAAAAAAGAGAGAAAAAACTGGAGACGATTTACACATGACTGCATGTACCGTGTCCTTTGGCCCTAAGGAAATAGTACTTTTGTTTGTTTCTACATCTGTTTCTCTCAATATTTTGGATGGTTTACAAGGCTGCTTGGACAAATAACTCAGTGCTTTAAATGACGGGGGGGGGGGGGGAAGAGGTGCTGATCAGGGATGCTGGCAAGGCTTTGGGTCCGAAGCCTGAGTCTGAGTCTTCAGTCCCAAGTTTGACTTGGACTTGGTACTTGGTACCCAAGACAAGACCCAAGTCCAATTCTCTATTTATAACAAGCTTTTTTTTTTGCCTAGAAAATAGGGATGCAGTGGGTGGGTGGGTTCCGAGGAGCAAGTCAGTTGGAGTCATTGAAAGAAAAACGGGAATTAAATCCAGGTCGAATCACCGGTTAGTAAATTAATTAATTAATTAATTAATTAATTAATTAATTAATTAATTAATTAATTAATTAATTAATTAATTAATTAATTAATTAATTAATTAACCATTAATTCTGCCTAACCCCAGCCCTGATGTAGGACCGCTTTCAGTGGAGGTTGAACAGTCCAGAGTCTAGGGCAGAAGATGATGCATGTACAAAAACTATGAAACTGCAAATTAAATGGTTTCCCGATTATCCTTTCAAAATGCAACGGGAGACATGGGAAACCAAGTTTGCAGTTTCCGTGGATCCTGGACCATACTAAAGTTGCTCCTCGGATTTTAGCTGGGTTGTCGTTCAAGTTTGGCGACGTCTGAATGCCAAGATTTAGTTCCAGGGTCTTACGATTGCATAGGATTCTGTTTGTTGTTGTTGTCGTTCTGCTTTTTGGCAGACTACCATCAATATGCATAGAGAGGACTCAAAAGACTGGCTTTTTCCAGTGATGGACTCTGTGAATTGCAGCCCCGAAATGTAATGTTCTCAAGCAATGCATAGGAAGCCAAGGCAGACTATTAGCCTAGTGCTCCTGACATTGACTCTCAGCAACATCTCTTAAGTCTATCAGGCTGAAGTTTTCCTAATCTCTACCTGGCAGGGTATTAAATGTCAACCCTTGAACTGAGCTACAGCCACCCATCTGGAAATGAAAGATCACAAGGTGGCGGAGGGTATATCCCAACCAAATTGGGATATAAAATGAAAAATAAAGTAGGATCAGTGGTCAGCCACTCTCTACGTCAGTGGCTCCTAACCTTGGTTCCCCAGATGTTCTTGGACTACAACTCCCAAAAATCCTGGCCAGAGCAGCTAGCGGTGAAGGCTTCTAGGAGTTTTAGTCCAAGAACATCTGCGGAACCAAGGTTGGGAACCACTGTTCTGTGTTTAGTGAGAGCCAAGCTCCATAAGAACGACTGTAGCTCCAGAGTGGAACAGTTGTTTCTACCAAGGTCATTCTCTAGCTTTTCTGTTTTTTAAAAAAGCATGAAATAAAAATCAGACACAAGGTTGTAACTAGGGCAGGACAACCAAGGCTTTGCTCCACGGTACCCATATTTGGAGAATGCCAAACTTTAGATGTGATTCTGTTAGTGAGTGTTAGGAAAATGACTGGATTTGTACCTTTGTCTCAGGGTGGACAGGAGACAGTGCTGCTTGCCCCGAATATCAAAATGGCTAGTCAGCGCTCCGAGCAGGGAGCGACAGAGGAATAAATTAGACACGATGGCCAACACAGTGTATTAAGAATCAGTCTCTTCAGCTTTGCCTCTGGAGCAAGAGTGGAGAAAAACCCATGTTTTGGGAAACATTTTTCCAAGCCCAGGAACTTATGTGCAGACTGAAATGGCCCCTCTATGCAAGACGGGAAGCAACTGAAAGGTCACTTGTAGTTTTAAAAAAACCTACCCTATTTTTCCATGTATAAGACTATACTTTTGTCTAAAATCTTTAGGCTAAAAATTGAGGGTCATCTTATACACGGAAGTAAGCTGAGGAGAGAACAAAAACAAGTGGAGGGGAAAGCAGGAATCAAATTGATTCTGCAGCATTTTTATCCCTTTCCCCCTACACTTGCTAAGCCCCACTTAGATTTCTTAATTTTGCATTAGAAAAGTGGGGGGCGTCTTATACATGGAAAAATACAGTACTCCCAATTTTTTGCAGAGGGGAGATTTTCCGTTGTGTGTATATATGGCACATATCTTGCTCTAGAGGAGAACCATGGATCCTAAATGCTTCCAAGAACAGCCTTTCTCATTTTGTACCCTTCAAATTTGGTGCCAGGGCCAGCAAGCCACCAAAACCAGCCTTTGAGCCCCCTTGCTTCTCAGCTCAGGTCTATGATTCCTACCCCTGCTCTACAGAAAGCATGCATAGCTGCAGGGCTGAAGGGAAACCAGGATGTGTTGCTTAATGCAACAATTGTTCCCCTTCTTGTTTTAGTCTTTTTTTTAAAAAAATAGTCTAAAATATTTTTACCCCACCTTTCACCTTCAAATGGACCCAAGGTGGCTTATATCACTTAAAAGACAATATTTAAAAGCTGAAGCAGTAAGTATACAAAATACTAAAAAGGATCAAACAAATACGGCATTAAAGATGGTAAAGAAAGGAACACCTAAACCACATTCAAATCAGTAAGGCGTAACCATTCATTTTAAAACTCCACGCAGTCAGCCAGCAACTCAGGGAAAGCTTGCCCGAAGAGAAAGGTCTTTGGCTGCTTGCAAAGATGAGATGCAGTCAACCTGGTCTCCTGTGGAAGGGAGTTCCAAAGTCTAGAGAATTCTTGTTGATGTGAGTGGACACTGCTGGGCCAGAGGGGGACATTGTCTAGAATTTGGAAAAAAGTTTCTTTTTTTGTACAGCAACACCCTGTACAAAGATTCCCTTTTTGTTTCTGCCTTCTCTACCATCATTGTTCCCAAGATAGTGAAGGAGGCTTTTCCCTGCACAGTGTAAACCGCCATGTCAGGTGAACATTCACATCTGTGAAACCCAGACTTCTCAGGAAAGAGTAACCTGCCAATTGCATGTGAGGAGGAAAAAACCAACATATTTCGTTTGTCTTCGGAGAAAGAGGTCTAAATTTCCTGGCTTGGCTCCATTTCCTTTTCACACAAATCAACAAGAAGAGGTGGTGCCACCCTCGATTTATGCCGGCTATTTCCTTTAAAATGAACATGGTGACCCTGCTTTTAATAGAAGGACACATTTTGTCCCTTTACGTTGAAGAACATATTAAGAAACAAACAGAAAAATAATAATATTCCAGGGAGAACATTTTATGTAGGATTTCCGTGCGGATTGTTGCTGACTTTTTCCCCCTCTTTTTTTTTTAAGATTAAAAACTAACTTTCTAGGAACAATATCTGTGGACTGCAGATCACAGATAATTAGCAGCAATTTTTAAAACCGACCAGTTAAACTCTCTACAGCAGCCCTTCCCAACCTGGGCGCCCTTGGAAGCTTTTGACAACAATTCCCATCTGCCCCAGTCAGCATGATGGGGGGGGGTGATGTCAGTTGGTATCTGAGGATGCCTAGGTTAGGGAAGGTTACATGAGAGAAAGGTAAACATAATAGAAGCAAAATTATATTTCCTTCCTTCCTTCCTTCCTTCCTTCCTTCCTTCCTTCCTTCCTTCCTTCCTTCCTTCCTTCCTTCCTTCCTTCCTTCCTATAATGTCACCTGCCACGTTTTGATTAATCTGCATGGGACAAAAGGAGCCACTATGGGCCTGTGATAGAAAAACAACTTTGTAAGCCATGTAGTCTAAGTATTGTTGTTTCCAACGGTCACTAATCATATGTATCCAGGGGCTTATAAGCAGAGCTTCAACCAGATTGTTGTTGTTTATGCATCAACCCAAAAAGCAAAAAACAAACAAAACATTAGGAAAGAGGACATAGATTTGAATAGCTGCAAATGTGTAAAAGAAACAACAACAACAACAACAAAGGAAGCAGTTATGTATGAAACGTGTGTTTGTATATAGCAGTTCAAATCCTGTTGTGCAGCTCTGCCTGTACTACAGAAATGCTGTCATAATCAATAGGAAATTGCTACTGATTGAATACTTCTTTTTTAAAAAAAAATTTGGGTGCCTACACTGCTTATGCACAAGGAGACGAAGTTGCATGCATCCTGAAACTGGAAATGGTGTTCTTCAATCAGCAGCAATCTTCTGCTAACAATAAAATCATTTGTGTTGTGCAGGCAGAACCTGCCCAACAGGATTCTGGCCAATAAACAAACAAACAAACAAACAAACAAACAAATAAACAAACAAACACATCTATGAATACCATCATTTAAATGCAAATGCAATGCATCTTAGGTGACTCCAAAGACATTGGCATGAATCCAAGTTTTAGTCCTAACCAGAGTAGACCCATTGGATCAATTATGTAATAGTAATTACAGGTTCTTGCTGACCCAGTGCATCTACTGGAGTTGGGACAAGTACTCAGGCCTGTGAATTGGGTGCTTGTCCAGGTACACAAAGCACTGATGGGGAGTTCCAAGACCCTGACTACAGTGCTCTTTTCTTTTGGCTCTCCTGGGCTGGACAGCCCTTCAAAGAAAGCACTAGCTTCACTTTGAATGTTGACGATTGTTCGAACATGAACACATGGACATCACAGTCTTGGCAATTAATAAATCTAGCAATTCCCAGTTAGCTGGCAATTAACAAATCACTGCTTGGATTTTCAGCTGTTCAACAGGCTGGTGGGTTGATAGGTGACAAAAATTCCAAGAGGGGACTCATTAATTGATGTCAAGAAATGTCTGCAAGTTATGCCATTTGCCTTCTGCAGGCATTTACTATGAAAAAGAATTTTGGCCACTTCTAAAATATAGGCCGTAGAAGCTTATTATTCATGAAAATATGAAAGAGAGAAGAAGTTCTGATCTCATTCTATAGGGTGTTCAGCATCCTAATGAATTTGGTACTGATGGATAGCTCGATATGGACTGCTCATTAGTTGCTAAGTTAATTTGTCGTGGTGTACTACAGCTTGAACTAATTGAATAATGCTGAGGTTTCTGACTGCAGTGTTTTTAAGTGCACTGGTCTGGAACATTAAAACTTGGCCCCAGCCTTGAACTGGGCCTTCAGAGAGGCGCGTTTCTTGCTAAAGACAAATCTAGATTCTATCAAAGTTCTCACTTTTTTTTGATTTCTCAAAGAAGAGGACACTGGATGCATTAAATAGAAAGTTCCTAGAGATGGGCATGAATCGCTGGTTCACCGGTTTGTACCAGTTTTGGCTGAATAGGTGGCTGCCCTCTGGTGGGTGCCCACTGAGAGGCAGCACACAGGCTTCCCTGCTCTGCCTCCTCTGAGCGCTGCCCTCTGAGTGGGTGCCTGCTGGAGGAGGCGGGGCTGGGAAGCGCAGAACAGCTATTTGGGCCAAGTAAACAAGCCGGTACAAACCATCTGGTTCAATAGCTTGTGCCCATCCTTCTGTGTGAATGCAGTTTGACAGGTTACAGGGTCTCTTGATAATATAACTTGATAGAGAGAGACACTTAATCTTAATATAGAACTGCAGAGCTGGAAAGGATCCTAATGGATCACCAAGTCCAGCCACTGTCAGGGAGGCACAACAGGGAATTGAACTCCCAACCTCTAGCTCCAGAGCCAGATACCTATACCACAGAAGCTAGTTTGAGAAAGTTCATCTGCACTGACCTTGATAAATCAGCAGTTCCCAATCTTGGGTAACTCAAGTGTTCTTGGACTGCAATTGCCAGAAGGCTTCTGGGACTTGCAGAACACACTGGGTTACCGAAGGTTGGGAACCATGTGATAAATTCTAAAGAACATGAGACACATTCACTGCTGTTGGTAAATGGTGTGTGCAGTTATATAGTACATAGCAGAAATGTTATTGTCAAAAATAGTGTAGAATCCTTGAGCAGGGAAATCTCTAAGATGGGAAAAATGCCAATCAGCCTAATGTACACAGGCTATGTCTGGTGAGCCGAGGGTACTAATAAAGGAATACATAGGAAAAATTGGGAGAAACAGAGTGTTTGGAGCAAGGGCAATTGTTACTGCTGGTCCTTGCGGTTCAGAAAATTGTCATGACATCTCTTAAATCCCATAAAATTCACTCAAGAAAGCCTGAAGCAAATTTACATGGATGTAGCATCACATACACTTAGCCTCCAACAGCATGAAAGCCCTTTTAAACCAAGCTGAGAAGCTGGGAAGCTGATATAGAAGGTGGAGGAAGAATCGTGTCACTTCATACCGTTTCCGTTCTGGGAGATGATGCAACTAAGTCAATATTTTTTCTTAGAATTGCTGTAAAGGAATAGCTTTGTCCATGAGCAATTAAGTAAACATTTTGCTCAAATCTCATACCAGCCAGGCAGACATTTATGAGCTGGCTTGATGCAGTCCTTTCTATTCCCATCTGTGAAATGGGTGTAAGAATACTGGCCTTTCGTACAGCATCTTTTCAAAAGGGATGCTAGGGTAATGTTTATTTTATTTATTTATTTATTTATTGTATTTATATCCCGCCTGTCTGGTCAAACGACCACTCTAGGTGGCTAATGTTTGGGAAACGGAACACACAATACTTCAGGGTATGGAGTATTATTGGATTAGGTCAGTGTTATAGCTGGAGAGAAAGGTTAGAATCCATTCACCCTTTGCACAAGTGGAAATCCTCATTGTTTTTAACGGGGTGATCTCCAGCCGGGGATTACATGGACAAATGCAAAGCAATCCATCTGTAGAGCTCATAAACGCTCTGTGTTTGCCAGCAGGATTTTGTTACTTTGATCAGATTAATTGGGGAGATTGGATAAAGTATAATCGACACCATTGCCAACTTCCTGCTAACTTTGAGCCACTGTTCCTAGATACATATAGATTGAGCTACAATCATAGTCTGAGTAAACTCAGTGAAAGTGATGGAGCCAGAATTGAGTTCCAGTACAAACAACAAGCAGGAGCCTGCTGGGTTCTGCCAGATGTGTAAAGGCCATTGTGGGAGTGGCTTTAGCTCTTTGTGGGCCGTCCATTGCACAGTGTGAGGGACAACCCATTGCAATGGGCGAATTGTGAGATCGCATACGCTGCTTCGGCACTTTGAGATTTCAACAGCATACGGGCCAAAGGGGTCTAACTCAAAATCCATCTCCATCCAGATCCAGTCCAGTTACAAATAAAATGCATGGAAATTGCTCGAACGGAGATGGCCACAGTTATGTCATGGCTGCCCTGGGATGTTCTGCTTATTGTTGTGAATGTTCGGGATAGTAGTTGGCGCCCGCTCTTTGGACAAAGACCCGCATCTCAAGGTCTTGACGATTCCACCTTTGGATAGCTATGTGACCTGGTTGTGTCCTCTCTTTCCTCTCCAGTCGGCTGCAAGAAGGGCAGGGACGTCGTGCGCAAACTGCCAGACCACCACCACCACCCTGTGGAGGAGAAACGCCAATGGCGACCCAGTCTGCAACGCCTGCGGGCTGTATTATAAGCTCCACAATGTAAGTGAGATGGTAACTCTCTCCCCCTGAAGTCTCTGGCATCAAGCTAGACTATGTCATTATTGTTGGTTTTTTTTCAAGAAAAGATCATTATCGAATTGAAGAAGCACATTCCATGGTGATGCAGATCAGCTGAAGGGCTCAATAGATCATCTTCAGCTTAGGGCCCACTACAGTTGAACACAGTGCACTTCAGCACACCTTATTAGTGTCCAGTGAACTACAATGCATCCTGAGCAAAGGATATTAATAAAATATGACTGGATACTGAAAAGGCTTTATGATTTTACAGCTTAGAAAATGGGAGATGGCAAATGAAGGATGCTTCCGCTGGTTGAACATTTCACTGTCTTATTTCCACTCACTTGTGAAATGTTTTCAACCCACTTGTGAGTTGAGCTGATCATGGCTTCGGAAGTCTTGGTGATTTTTCTTGGAAGGAAACTACCCAATGGATTGCTGCTGTTCAATGCGCCAGCCAATCAAATGTACCCATTTCCAGAATACTCCAATTTGTTTCAATACCCCATTTTCCCGTGTCTTCCTCAACAAGTTAGACTTTCCAACACACTGAGCACACTTCATTCTTCCATGGGCTGCTTTTGAGTCCTTCTCACCATGAGGTTCCCCAACACTGAGCTTTTAACATGGCCAGCGCCTTCTTCTTCTTCTGTGTAAACGGTGCCATTTTGGCTATCTAAGGGCTGGCATTCAAAGAAGGTGCTTGCTCTTACTGAACATGACATCTGATAGATTGCCGTCTCCTCTCTTGGTCTAATGTGGCAGCATTTGTACCACAGAGACATTTTACTGACATTTCAGTTCCTTCGCTTAGTACCAGAACAGTATGAATGGAAAGCTCATGAAGAGACTGTTTCAGCTCCTCGGCTCCGGTCTCTCTTATATATATATATTTTCTCAGTGGTTTCTCATTTTTATATGGCACTTCAGAAATAAGCGAGTTGAAAAATCCCACATAACCCTTCTTCAAAAGTAGCTGGGCTTAGACAGGGATAGGTGATCTAATATATGTATTTCTTTCTGACTTAAAGTGGGCTTAGCTGCTCTCCGCCCCCATCTTCACTTTTGGGTGAGTAAATTTAGGGGGTAGGAAAATAAACCAGCCTTCCTCTCTGTAACAATGGCAATCATAGAAAAATAGGTTTGGAAGGAGCCTTTAAGGCCATCGGGTCCAACTCCCTGCTCATGGCAGGAATCCGAATCAAAGCAGATCTGACATAGTTGTCCACATTTCTCGTGAAGGCCTCCAGCATCTGGGCGTTCACCATCTCCTGAGGTCAATTGGTCCCATTATCGTACTGCTCTAACAGTTAAGAAGTTTTTGCTGATACTCAGCCTGTTATGCATCCTGCACTCTGGGATAATTGAGAACAGATCCTGCCCCTCTTTATGATGATCTTTCGATTTGAAAAGTGTTACCGTGTCTCCCCATCACAGGATAACTTCCTCAAGAGTCAAATATTGTCTTTTTTGGCTAGTGAAATTTTTTTCTTAATTGCCTCCCATTTTTGTTTCACTCTCTACAAATCTTACCTGATTTAGTATCTTCCTTATTTTGACTATTAAAAAGACATCGGGCAGCTAGAGTACTGACAAAACCAGGCCTTACACATTACCCATTGAAGACGGATGCTACATAAGGCTCATGTCAAAAGTCTGAGTTTGCTGCATACAACCGCCATCATCTTTAGCCATCATCACCAATGGCGAGGGACTTACCTCTATTTCATCCTGACGGAGAGGCAGTTCACACGCCACCTAGGAAACAGGAATTGCTAGTAGTCAAAATCCTGTTGTGCAGTTACGCCAAAGCTGTAACGTTTACTGTGGAGCTGCCATATGTTAAGACAGCTCTTATTTGTTGTATACCGAGCAGTGCAATTTGGCATCCAATAGATAATGTTTATGGAGATTTTGTAACTCATGGCAGTTTGCCACTGGCGGTTATTCCGTTTGCCTAACTGCAGAACAGGATTTTGGCCTATTTATCTTACTCGGGAACAAGGTGTTGAAGTTATTTGGTAAAACTGCGATTCCCAGAATACCTCAGCCAGCAAGTAACTTTTCCAAGCTTAGTCTCAGGGCAAGCCCCATAAAACAGAGGGTTTACTCCTGAGTAAACATGGCTAAGGTTGGCCTCCTTTAGACCATCATATAGTCTCTGAAGCCTGGTGGAAAGGTTTTCCCTGTGTTCCTTCCGCCTTTCATTCTTCCCCCCCTTCCTTTCCTCCATTCCAGTTCTCATTAACAAGGAATGGAGCACGCTTGGACCTCCTGCTCTCAGGTTTCAATTCCCATCAGTCCCAACTGCGCTAGCGAGGGTGAGATGGGTGCTTTACTCTCACAGACAACTGCAGGATCAGTTTTATCTCCTCCACCATTAAAAGAAATAGAAAAAAAGGGGGTTGGAGGCTAAATGAGTCTGGATGTAACTCACACATTAAACAGCAAGTAAGTAATTCATGGGAAACCTTGTTTACCAGGTGGTAACTTTCCATGAATTCATGTCAGGTCCACCGCTGAGAATGGAAAGATGTTAGGAAACCACTTCCTCTGTATTTGGTTTCTTACTGTAAGCAACAGTAACACTTACAGGTCCAAAGACACGTATTTATATCTAGCTTTCCCCCATTACTTCCCACCTACATTGCCAGGTGCATGAGACTACCACTCCCATCTCTCTAGCCAGCACAGATGCCATGTTGCCTAAGGATGATGGTCACTGTGCTCCATCGCATCTGGATGATGCTGGCTTAGGGGGTTCAGCAGGTCTTCAGAAGTTGGAAAATGTACTGTTTTTGGACTGCAGCTTCTACGACACCCCACTGAGAAAAACTATGACCATGTTGGCTGGGGATTTTGGAAGCTGTAGTCCAAAAACAAAAATTACATTTCCTGAAGTCTCGTCCAAGCCATTTGGAATCCTAAGAATGCCCTTCTTGAGATCTGTCTAAAACCATTCCTGCAAGTTGCATGACGTACATTTCAGAGGAGGGCTTATCAAAGAAGTCCAGTCTAGTACTGGGAGAAAAGGAAAGGCTTGTTAATGTCATACTGGGAGCTGGCCACTGGGATTTAGTTGGTGGCAACATAATAGGACACCCTTTTATGGTTTTTGTAGGGATCCTATCGGCTCCAGATTTTCTTTGAGGATTTCTTAAAGGGTTCAATTTAACAACGCTAACTGTTTCATTACTTGTATCAAAAGAGCAAAGGAGAGTCTATTTTTGACTGTGTTTCCTCATTTCCTAGCTACTCATTCTGGTCTTAGTGGCTTTTCTGCCTCAAATCCCAGCTTTTGGGCCCATTGCTTGTGCCAGCCTTCGTATTTAAATGCAGGCAGGCTGTAAAGGAACAAGCTATCAAATAATTTGTGGCATAACGTAGTTGCTTGTGTATGTTCTTTTGGCTTAGATAACCTATTTGGGTGTATTTCCAGCCTGTTGTTTTTATCATAAACAGCCTTGTGGGGCAGATGCATTATAGAATAGGTGGTAATAAGTGAATAACATCAGCTCACCTTAAGTTAGAAACAGAACAACAGATGTGGGAGGAAGCACCATTTTAATTTCCTAAAGCACCCTGGAGTAAATCCATCTTGGGTGTTCCTGGAAATTATGAGAAAGTGAAAAATGGTAATTTTTAGCATTTTGGCACCACCACCAAGCAAGCCTGCACTTGGAGGTGGGCAGTATAATAGACCACTCATGGCAGATATTTTAATGAGTGCCTTCTTCAAACTGGAGTCAGCTTTGATGCCCTTAGAACCCCAACAGAGAAAAGACAAAAACATGACGGCACGTCAAAGACTAACTTTTGTATTTTTGAACGCTCACATTAAAAATATACCGTATTTTTCCGTGTATAAGACACCCCATGTATAAGGAAATCCCCCCCCCCCACTTTTCTAATCCAAAATTAAGAAATCTAAGTGGGGCTTAGCAAGTGTAGGGGGAAAGGGATCAAAGACATGCAGGATCGCTTTGATCCCTGCTTTCCCCTCCGCTTCTTTTTTTCTCTCCTCGGCTTACTTCCATGTATAAGACAACCCTCAATTTTTAGTCTAAAGATTTTAGACAAAAGTATAGTCTTATACACAGAAAAATACGGTAGATAAAAGTTAGTATTTAAGGTGCCACTATATTCTTGTCTTTTTTTTACTTTTTATTTTTATTTTTTTCACCTCTAATGCTTGCACAGACTCACACGGCTACCCCTCCTAGAACTACAACAGAGAAAAGGTGACAGGCCACCTTCTGGTCTTTTTAAATGTTGCGGGACTACGACACCCTTCATCCCCAGCCCAACCTAGTGAGGGATGAAGGACGATGGGCTATTTCAGGCTGACCAGATTCGGAGGGACATAAGCGACCCATGTTGATGTCTGTCCATGTGGGGGGGAGGAGAGAGGAGACAACCCCACAACAAAATTAATTGATTTTTGTTTAGATTAACAGACCCCTGACTATGAAGAAGGAAGGCATCCAGACTCGAAACCGAAAAATGTCTAGCAAGTCGAAAAAGTGCAAAAAAGTCCACGACAGCTTGGACGACTTTCCCAAGAGCAGCTCCTTCAACCCGGCCGCCCTCTCGAGACACATGTCCTCCATCAGCCACATTTCGCCCTTCAGCCACTCGGGTCACATGCTCACCACGCCCACCCCGATGCACCCCCCTTCCAGCCTATCCTTCGGACCTCACCATCCGTCCAGTATGGTCACAGCCATGGGTTAAGAACCCTTTTGCCTTCTCGGAAAGAGAGGGACCCTGCTCTGCCCTGACGCGTTGTTTATGTTCTCAGAATGAGAGGTATGGTGTTTTTCCCTCCACTTGCCTCATGACAGATGAGCGCTTCTGCCCATTCAAAGCCCCGGGACACAAAATGCGGAAGGTGGGAGGGAAGAGAAAAGAAGGAAAGAAAAGGAAAAAAAAACACACGAGAATTTGAACACTGGCTGAAGCCATCAAAACCAACAGACTTAAGGAAACGGTGGGAAGCTGAACAGTGCGTTGCACGCTCTCTCTCTCTCTGTGTTCTCAGCCACCAAATTTGGATCCCATTTGTGAATAAACCATCCCTACACACGTTCGCTTTTGAACTGGGTTTCTCGTGCTGTGAAACAGAAGCAACAGGCCGCCCTCCTGTTTCGTCCCCTCTCCTTCAAAGACAAAGAAAAATCAGTACAGAACACTGTATAACTTATATTGTAAGAAATATTGTACATTTTTTTTTGGAGAAGACTCTGACAGCTCGTTATCTGTTTAAAAAAGAAGAAGAAGTAGAAAAGCAAAGACAAAGAAATAACTCGGAGTTCTCAGTCCAAGCACTGCAAACGAAACACTGAGATGGACAGTTCGCCGTCCGGTCCGAGAAGGATGAGGTCAAACCGGCACAAGGACAAAACTGCCAGTTGTGTTTTATGCTTCTCTCTTTCTCTCTCTCTTTCTCTCTTCTCTCACTTACTGGCTCCAGTTGTTTTGATGCATTAAAAAAATAAATTAATCCAAGTTGTAGGCAAATCATCCATTCCAAGGTCTGGGCCCGCTGAGTTAAGGGGAAAGCTTTGAAAGGTTTCAGGGCAAGCGGGCGTGATGTGTTGCTCCTTGCCGTGACAAGTTTGTTCAGGCCTATACGCATTGTGAACAAGTCCCTGTAATTGTTGTTTGTATGTATAACGCAAAGCACCAAAATAAGACAAGATGTAGATTTATTTCATCCTATGAAACAGATTGAATGGTTGTACAAATTTTACTTACTGCTAGTGTTAAGAACTGCGCTTTTTGGTTTTGTTTTCTTATTTTTTTCCCTCTCTTTCTCTCTTTTTTTTTTGGAGAATAAACTAGATTAAATTCTGTTGATCTGATGTCGTCTTGTGCTTTTGGAGCGACGGGAAGTGTGTTCCGTGTACAAGTCCATGAACATGCGAGACAGCATTTATGAGTGGGTATAAAACGCCCAGAGCTTTAATTTTGGATGCCAGCTGCCAGCCTACCAGCTAGACTGGCAACCTGGAATTTCCAGTCCAAAAATAAATATCCTGAACCTCTGTGAATTCTCAGATTGCTGTTATCAAGATTTAAGATACCTGGGCCCAAAACTTGGTGAATTGCTTCTGAAAAAGTAGCTAGTCATGTAGCTCTTTCAGATGTACCGTTCGGGGTTTTGTTTTTCCCCTCATATATCCATATGACATTCAGCTTATCTCACATGATGCTGGGTAGTTTTCCTTGAAATGTAGCTGCCCTTTTTACTCCCCAGGGAATGAAGATTTTGAATGAAGGTGCATATGTGCGTGAGTGCGTGCACACTATGAATTCTATGAAATTGTGGCCATGCACCTTTCCCAATGATAAATTCCAGGTTGTTTATTCTGTGGGGGTGTTTCTAGGAACTCCCATGGTCTCTCATATCGAAGTAGCCTCCCTTTCCATCCATTTCCATGTCAGCAGCTGCCTTCTTACCACATGGTTTCCAGTTTTGACCACGACCCCCATTCCAGTGGTTTTGAAAATGATCTTTCCATATTTTTTTTTTCATGAACTGTCCTTTCCTGAGCTTACAGTTGCTAGTGCTTTGGCAGCAGGGAGCCTTGTGGTGCAGTGGTTAAACGGCAATACTCCAGCCAAAACTTTGCTCAGGACCCCGGTTTGATCCCAGGTATCCGACTTGAGGTTCACTCAGCCTTCCATCCTTCTGAGGCTGGTAAATAGAGTACCCAGCTCACCAGGGGTGGGGGTGGGCAGAGGTAATGTGTAACCAACATACCGTATTTTTCGCACCATAAGACACACTTTTCCCCCACAAAACGGGGGTGGAAAGTCTGTGGGTCTTATGGAGCAAAGAAAACAGATTATATTTTCCTGTTTTCTTCTCCTAAAAAATTGGTGCGTCTTATGGAAAGGTGCGTCTTATGGAGTGAAAAATACGGTAATTTCAATTGCAAACAGCCTAGAGAGTGCTTTAAGCACCATGCGGTGGTATGTAAGCAGAGTGCTTTGCTTTTTTGTACCATTTCCTTTACTCCACAGCTCTAGCAGCTCCTGGAGCCCGCCCACCTCATCCTTGTGATAGGCAACACCAGGATTAAGTGCGAACATGAACAGAGATGGTTTTTGGACTGAGATCAATGCTGTAATTATTTTCCCAAGGCCCTCTTAAATGGCGTAACAGATCGGTGGTCATTGTGCATTAGGGCTCATGCCAGAACGAGGGAAGGCACTGATTGTTAAATCACTATCATTACAGCATTTTCCTTAAAAAAACACTACAAACACTAGGCACCCTTGCCGTGTTGTTAACGTAAGGAATAGGGTTGCTCGGTGGGAAGTGGGGTGGAGAAAAGTGGCTACCTTATAATGCAGGAGCCTAAGAGCTTGATGAGACTGGGATTATCATTTTAAACTGAAGATCCAGATGTTCAACAGCATCAGCAGGCATTGCAATTGACTGTTAATAGTTGTGGGGAACTTGTTTCCACATAGCTGGGTGAACCATCAGGAGCATCATCCAACGTTCACCACCTGGATCAAAGAGGGAAGAAAGAGAAGTGATGTACTCTAATGAACTATTCTGGGAAGACTGCATAGTTACCACTCCAAGCCTCTCAAAAGTAGTTAGTTGTCACTTGAGTTACAATTGTAAAAAGTGATGCTTTTCTTTTCTGTATCTAAGAAGTAATTGAAGCAGATACTTTTTGAAAAATCCCAAGACTGCAGGCTGTTGGCTGGTTACAGAAAGCTTGCCCAAATCTTCTCGGACAATATTAAAGCTTAAAACACACAACAGCTGATAATGCAGTGGTGTGACACATAGTGCAAGCCAGCACTTAAACCAAATGGTATTCCTCCTCTGCAATTTTGTGAGGCTGCAACCCTGTCATTACGATAGTATCCTTACATAAAACTTACCGCATAACCTTCATGCCTCAAAAAAATAATAATAATGAAGCTGTTCTTTGCCAAGTTATAATCGGCAATGGAATTGCCGATATTATATCTTTGTTGCAGGGGGAAGGAGCTCATTACAAGTAACTAGTTATTTGTAAATAGTTATTTCCAAGCTCTGCTGGGACCAAACTCAAAGAATTGTAGCTGAGAAGAGAAACACACTCAGAGTTTTCTTTCCCTAGTGTTTTTATCCAGAAAGATGATTTAAAACCATACATCCCACAGTCCTTATGAACCAGCCCCCTCCATAAGGCAGTGTGTGCAAGTGATGATGGAGGGGGCAGTAAAATGTTGGAGGCAAGAGCTGTGCGCCCTGCAGCCTGTCCTGTGGCTCCTAAGTGCCTTCTGTTTCAGAAAAAGGCCAGTGTTGCCAAATAAGGAAGGATTAATTTCCCTCCAACTCAGCTGGCTTTTCTACATGGGGAGAGAAGGGGTGCCAGCAGAGTGGCTTGGGCTCACCCTGCAAGTTGTCAAATTTTCTGAAGATATATAGAGGCCTGCCATCTACCACTATAGCATCGTAGCATCATAGAATAATGGAGTTGGAAGGGGCCTATAAGGCCATCGGGTCCAACCTCTTGTTTAAGGCAGGAATCCAAGTCAAAGCAGATGTCCAATTTTCTCTCAAATGCCTCCAGCGCTGGAGAGCCCACCACCTTCCGAGGTCATGGGTTCCACTGTTGTACTGCTCTAACAGTTGAGAATTTTTTCCAGCCTAACTCCGGCTTCCTGTAACTTGAGCCCAGTATGAGATGACACAGAACAGATCCTGCCCCTTCTCTTTATGACTACCTTTCAAGTACAGTGGTGCCTCGCAAGCTGATTGGTTTTTTTTTTGTGATTCCCTACGGCTCCTTGCAAGACTTTTTTTTCTATGGCCGTGCTTCGCAAGATTTTTTTTTTCTGAGACCGATGCCTCGCAAGATGAAAAAATTCCATTCATCTTGCGAGTTTCCCATCGGGAACCTTGCAAGATGATTTTTTCCGCAAGACGACGATTTTCACGGAACAAATTAAAATAGTCTTGTGAGGCACCACTGCATTTGAAATGTGCTGTCCCATCTCTCTTCAGAGACATGCCCAGTTCTTTCAGTCCTTCCTAATAGGGCTTGGTTTCCAGTCCCTGTGGCAATATGGACGCCCAAAGGAACTGGATAGATAATGGGCAGGAACAAACTACATAAACCAACATCATGGACTTAGTTTAAAGCCACTTTGCCTGTTTCCACAACTTGTTTCTTTATCTTCAGTTTTGAAAAAAAAAAAAAGCTTCTGAGTGGGAGTACATGTGTCTTTCATTGGATATATATAAAATGCAACACTTGGCATATTCAGAATATAGTTGATAAATCTTACAGCCTGCTTGGTCACATGAAAGCAAAGGCCTGATTCAGGCAACTACTGAAACCATCAATTGGAAAGCTGTGGCTCTCCAGATATTGTTAGACTATAGTGTCCATCGTTTCCGGCTGACCAGAACTAATGGCTATTGGAATGTACAAATACCTGCAGAGCCATAGGAACATCCCATTATGAATATATAAAGCTTGTTTATGAACAGACTATGGTGTGTCTAGGGCTCCAAGCTCTCCATTTACTCCCCTCTTTCTTCATGGATGGGGTTATCAGGGAGTGTGGGGCTTCGTGTCATCAGTACGCGGATGACACGTAGCTCTACATCTCCTTTCTTCCAACTGCAGGTGATGCCGTCCTGTCCCTTCAGTGCTGCCTGGGGACTGTACTGGAATGGATGCAGGAGAATGGGCTGAGGCTGAACCCGGACAAGACGGAGGTTCTGAGGGTGGGTGCCCCCACTATCGGTGGCGTGGGTGACTCTCTCTCATTTGGGGGGGTGACCCTTGCCACCAAGAATGGGGTTCGCAGCCTGGGGGTACATCTGGACCCGATGCTCACCATGGAAACACAGGTGGCATTGGTGGTCCGCACCGCCTTTTCCCACCTTTGGCGGATAGCCCGACTGCGGCCCTATCTTGATGTGGGGGCCCTCACTACTTCGGTGCATGCTCTTGTAATCTCAAGATTAGACCACTGTAACGCGCTCTACGTGGGGCTACCTTTGAAGTTGATGCGGAAACTCCAGGTGGTGCAGAACGCGGCGGCCAGACTCCTTAGTGGACTGAGAAAATACCATCACATTTCTCCTATTCTGGCCACGCTGCCCATTCGGTTCCACATCGACTTCAAAGTTCTGATGCTTATGTATAAAGCCCTAAATGGTTTGGGGCCTTGATACTTGGCAGAACGCTTACTCCCACCCAGTTCTACCCTTGTCACCCGTGCGAGTCAGGAGGTGTGCTGAGGAGCCTGACGCCGAGGGAGGCCCGGAAGGAAAAAACAAGAAACCGGGCCTTCTTGGCGGTGGCTCCTCACCTCTGGAACAACCTGCCTCCAGAGATTTGCGCGGCTCCCTTGCTAGGTATTTTTAAGAAACACCTGAAAACATGGATGTTTAGGCAGGCCTCCCCCCCTCCCAGTTAATCCCTGACTTTCTCTCTTGCTTTCCCTATTATGATTTTTTCTGTTTTTTCCATCTTATAGAATTTTTAATTGTGTACAAATTCCTTTTTATTTATATATTGGTTTTGTATTTTGTGTTTTGTGTTGTAAGCCGCCTAGAGTGGTCAATATGACCAGATAGGCGGGGTATAAATGGAGTAAATGAATGAATGAATGAATGAATGAATGAATGAATTAATTAATTAATTAATTAATTAATTAATTAATTAATTAATTAATTAATAGGTAACAAAAGGAAGGGATAAATCTAACCCTGGCTGGATAGCTCAGTGGTTTAGATACCTGATAGTGGAGCCAGAGGTTGGGAGTTCGATTCCTCACTGTGCCTCTTGTTGAGTAGAACCAGCCTGTGTGGCCTTGGGAAAACTGCACAGTCCCAGGGCGCCCCCAGAGGAAGAGAATGGTAATGCATTTCTGAGTACATTCTAGCTAGAAAACCCTGAAAAGCCTTTTCATGAGTCAGAATTGATGGCACATAATGATGGTGATGACGATTAGGGCAGAGATGGGTGCATTTTGTGAGCTGGTGGGGTTGGGGGGACAAATCAGCTACTCCAACCCAGACCATAAGCTGTTCCAAGCCTGGAAATGGCCAAAATTGCAATTTTTTTAAAAACAAAAGCCAACAAATGCTCAAACAGGAAGTGCCCAGACAGACGCTTCTGGTTTGCAAAGTTTTTCGGGGCGTTCTTGGAGAGATTCCTTAAGGCCCTTAAGGTAACTGCTACTCCTGGAAGGCTAGAATTATAAATTATAATAATAATACTGATTAACTAAAAGTTCACACCTGTTTCTGTAACTTTCCCAGGCTCAGACATTAAATTAGCCAGGGGAAAAAAAAAAACCCCAGGGCTGCCGAATTTTAATCTGTCCTCACCATAAATCACACGTGGACATCTGTAATTTTCATAACTCACCATCACCATTATTGGTTAGTTTGAAAATACGTGAAGGACCACAGGTTACCTGAAAGGATCACGTTGTCCTAATCCATGCAGGATCTCACCAGAGTATTCATCAAGGAGGTAGAAGGCCAAAACCCCACAGTGGCTGCCAGGAGGCTCTGAAACCTCTTTGACCATGAAGAGTATGATTAACCCTACTCATTGTTAGCACCCAACACTTTAAATGTGGTGATCTGTTTATCTTGTATCGAGATGTTCCATTCAGTATTCATGACGGTGACTAGCTCAAACTCCCATAAATTTACTGGATTCTTTAAAGAAAGGTCATCTAGATCAGTGGTTCCCCAACCTTGGGCCTCCAGATGTTCTTGGACTTCAACTCCCAGAAATCCTGGCCAGCAGAGGTGGTGGTAGTGAAGGCTTCTGGGATTTGCAGTCCAAGAGCATCTGGAGGCCCAAGGTTGGGGACCACTGATCTAGGGGAAACACTATAAGCTATGGAAAATCCCCACCACCCTATATGGACCGACCAACTCTCCTTCTTTTGAAGGAGTACAAAGACATTGGATGACATTCTGCCAACACTGCTGAATCTGTGGGTCCCTTCGTTGGTGTCAAGGGTCAGAATAGCTCAACCCCTGGGAATCTTCTTCCTGTTTGTTTGTTTGTTTGTTTGTTTGTTTGTTTGTTTGTTTGTTTGTTTGTTTGTTTGTTTGTTTGTTTGTTTGTTTGTTTATTTATTTATTTATTTATTTATTTATTTATTTATTTATTTAATATCCCGCCTATCTGGTCGGTTAAGACCACTCTAGGCGTGTTCTGCAATTCTATGATATATCCCATCTTGCATATCTTCATCTCATCTCTTGAATTCTTCTATCTTACCAAGGAGTCAGCTTGTCTCTGCTTTCACTTCATGGATCCACATTTCTTTAGTTGTTTGTTTGTTTTTAAATAAATTGGATTTAATTTTAAAAATGAAGGATCTGGGAAGCTTCCTTTTCTGATTTCTTCTCCCTGTGGACAGGCACACCTTCCTACCACTGGGTGATCTCTCCCGCTCAACAATAATCTTTTCAGAAATGTAGTAGCTAACTGGGTGGCTGTGAGAGCCGCGGAAAGACAGGGGTGATAAATAATATTCAGATGTTTTCTTCTCTCCTTCTAGCAAAATTAGAGACATCTAAGGCCAGGAAACTGGGAAAAAGATATCCAGGTTCTGCTAATACCAGAATCGAGCAATGTATTCTTTAAAGAAAAAAACAAAGGTAATAAAAGTTAGACTCCAGCAAACTTAAGCTTCAAAATTAGGTGTATTTCAAATGCTTCCTGCAGTCTCAGGAAAACCACAAGTGGTTTTTTACTTTTTCTTTAACACCAGAGCACATCCACAGCACGCATAAGAGAATGAAAAGGGAGAGAGGTTTCTATGCAAAACTCAAATTGACCTCACTCAAGGAGCTCTTACTCCCCCCCCCCCCGCCAAGGGCTGAGTGTCACAGTACAAAACTTGTCAAAGGGAGATTCATGTAGGCCCAGCCATAATTCGCAGTTTTGGTACCTGGGGACATGGCTGTCCTATTGGTTCAGTCTAGTTCACATTATCTCTTTATATGTGAGAAGAAGCTCTTTAGAATTTTTAGAACTGCAGAACTGGAAGGAACCCCATAGATCAGTGGTCCTCAACCTTGGGCCTCCAGATGTTCTTGGACTACACCTCCCAGAAACCTTCACTACCACCACCTCTGCTGGCCAGGATTTCTGGGAGTTGACGTTCAAGAACATCTGGAGGCCCAAGGTTGGGGGACCACTGCCATATACCCATCAAGTCCAACCCTTGATGTACACATGAGGTACAGTGAAGCCCCTTCTTTTTGACTGCAAACGGAGGCCAGCAGGGGCTTTCTAATTTAACACACTTCTGAAATCGATTCTTTATGGATCACTTTGGCCAATGTGAACACCTCTCGGACATTAAATACTGCCTTTGTGGGTGGTTGCGAGTTTCGAATGGCGGTGTCCGTACTGTCTGTCCAAAATAATTTTTAATTTTTAACAAACTTAGCACTGTATCACTGTAATGATATGCATTTTTTTTAATGAGAGAGAAATGCAGGTGTTCTTCAGCCAGGAAACTGAAGAAATACTGCATAACATTGAAAACATGGTCTGCAAACATGAAATGACTCAAAGACTCATGGGTCATTTCCTGAAGCAGTTTTAAGCCCCTAGTTTATATTGGAATAATAATTTTCAAAGTAAATGTGCACAGAGATACGAAAACCACGTGACTATAAATTGTCTGGAAATAGATGGATTCAGCCATCCCGCCCGACCTTGCAGGGCTGTTCTATTTATTTATACAGTTGGAATTTCCTCCCTTCGACATAGGCATGTTCTCAAGATTATTTGCAAATACCCCCGAGGCAGAGTTGACCAAACGACTTTCGCTTACTATTCTATAGATGTCTCTTTCCACTGCCAAGCTGGCCTTGCGGGGGATTGCAAACTTGTCATCACACTGACAGGATGGAAGCCAGGCTATGATGACCCCTGGGCTAGCATGCTGTTGCACACTCATTGCTTTTGAGTGCATGATAGTTGCACATGTAGTGAAGGAACCCAACTCCTCCTCCTCCTCCTTCTTCCTCTTCCTCTTCTTCTCTTCCTCCTCCTCCTCCTCAGACCTGGAGTTGGAAGTGACCCTCTGGATCATTGAGTCCAACCCCTGTCAAAGAGGCCCAGAGGGGAATCAAACTTCCAACCTCTGGCTCTACAGTCCGATACCTAAACCTCTGCATTTATAACTTACAACATAAGCTATTTTATGTAGCCATGGCAAACATATCTTGGGCAAGTTTTAAAATGATAAATCTCCCTGGAAAACACAATAATGTTGGGAAAAGCTGAAGGTGGCAGGAAAAAGAGGAAGACCAAATATGAGATGGAAAGAAAGAAGCTACAGCCTTGACTTTGCAAGACCTGAGAAGATCTCTCGGAGGTCACTAAGTCAAAGGGTCACCATAATCTGGAAGCATTTTGATGTCTTGCAACAACAAGAATTTTATGTACAGCAGTTGCAGGAGGAGAGGGAAACTACAACCAAATGCATAATCTTCTGTGCACAAGATGGTGATGTAGTTATTCAACCGAAAAATCTGAGAGCAATGATACTGGTTAAGAAGCTGCTCATTCAACCTTTTGATCCAAAGTTTGCCTGGCCCTCTCTTTGGTGTCTTTCAAGAAGCATCTAAAAACATTTCTGTTCTATCAGATTTTTCAAAATCTGCCAATCTATGATCTCTGAGAGCATCAGTTTTTTTTAATCTAATTGCTGCCCATTTTAAATTTTGCTTTAAATGTACGCCATTTTGTTCAGTTAGTTAATTCAATGTTGTGACGGCTGCGATGACGTCACCTGCCTATCATGGTTATGCTGTACTTAAAGATGTTATGCTGTTTTTGGTTATTGTTTTGTTTGTGAACCGCATAGAATGACCATTGGTCAGATGGGCAGTATAAAAAAACCAACCAACCAACCAACCGACCGACCGACCGAACGAACGAACGAACAAACGAACGAACGAACGAACAAACAAACAAACAAACAATTTTAAATCAATGTCTTGATCTCGTTTCTATTAAAAGGAACATTCAAAGAGACCAACAAAATTGGACATAACATGACAATAGGAGCACATGACACATTTCTGGAGGTTAGAAGTGATGGGAACGGTGAGGAAGGTCATACCATTTAACTAATGAGTGGCTTGAACGTTTCCCATTTTTCCACTAGCATTAACCTTTGCATAAAGCTGTCTTTGTTACGGACAGAAATGAGGTCACCCTATGCAATGGGTTTTTTTTTTTTTTTTTAAAGGGCCTTTAATGCCAGGAATTAATGCAGCACTGAAGCAAGGTAGGGCTGCTGAGAATAAAGGTAACCTGCTCTCCAAGAGACCTACAAGTTGAAACAAATTGCCAGGAGGATAAACTGAAGAAGTTGCTCTTTGATTCGGGCCAGTAACCCATGGGCTAACTGTGTTCACACTCTTTAGGGGTATTAGAAAGCTCTTTCATAGGAAAACTCTTTGCCAAATTTAAAAACAAAAAAAGAGAGAAAGAAATCTCAAATTGAAATGTGTTGACAGAACAAATCCCATGCCTTCCAGATAAACGACCTACCCCTTGCGCCACTTTGTCACACAAGAGAGTTTTTGACATATGACCTTTTCCTTTGCAGTGAATATTTTCAGTATTAAATTTTTTTTCCAGGCAGACATTTTCCAAAGGGGGTAGGAATGTTCTCCTCTAAATACTTAGGCCTAAATTCAGTTGGCAGCTGCTATCAGAGCGAATTCATCAAATCAGTTTCAACACTTATCTGAAGCTTTTGATTCAGGGAGTCTGTTCTATTTGAGGGATACATTGGATCTAGAATCATAGAATAACAGAGTTGGAAGGGGCTTCTAAGGCCATCGAGTCCAACCCCCCTGGTCAATGCAGGAATCTAAATCAAAGCAGACCTGACAGAGGGTTGTCCAATTTTCTTTTCAATGCCTCCAGCACTGGGGCGCTCACCATCTCCTCAGATAATTGATTCCATTGTGATACTGCTCCAACAGTTGAGAAGTTTTTCTAGATATTCAGCCTACATCTGGCTTCCTGTAGCCCCAGCTCATTCTTGCATGTTCTGCATTCTGGGCTTCATTGAAACTTAAGTGCCTTCATTCCTTCTGCTGTTGCCACTTTGATGCTGTTTCTTCTCAGGCTGATGTTTCTTCCCCCGTGTGGGATTAGTCATGTAGGTGATCCCACGTAATCATGAACACACAGTAAACGAAGCTCTGGCACCAGCGTCTATTTCTACCATGAGCTTACCTGAGGTGGCAGAGGTGTTGTCCGAGGGTTGAAGGAGAAACTGTGTTTTGAACATGGAATGGGTAGAGCAGAAATTAGGGAAGGGTCCTTACACATTTCAAAGAAGATCTCCATGTTCTGGAGCAGCTGGTGCTATTATTGCTCTTATTCAAAAATACCAAATACAGTCCATCAAGTGTAGAGATGGGGACAAATAAAATAAAATGGTGATTCGTTTTGATCCGTTATTCATCAAGGTTAAGGGCTCAACTAATACGAATATATGAGTATTCTTTGATGAATCGAGTAGGTGGGGCTCGTCAGCCATGGAAGGCAGCCCATCTAGGAGAAGGAAAACTCCAATTTCAAATCTCCACTGCCTTGTGGCTATATCCACTCATGGAAAAGGCTTCAGGAGTTAACCTCGAGGCAAAATCCGTAGCTGGAGTCCCGAACGCAGCATGTGTCATTCTGCCAACTCCTGCGACATTGCTGGAACCAGTTGTATTGGCTCTTGCCTTTCCATTGGACCATTTCAGCAATGTGGAGAGGGGGGATCTGCTGCTTGGGTAACAGCCTATCCTCCATATTACCTTACCCGGGCTTCATGCTCTGGAGAGGACACTCCTCGATTCAGAGCATGTTACCATAGTCTCTCGAGACTGAAGGATGCAAAATGTTCTGAACATGAACCACACATGAGGTGCTCAGCTTTGTCTTCACTTCAGGAATAAGTGTGGAGAAGGAGCTGAGCTCAGCCATGAAACTTAGGAGGAGACCTTAGGCTGACCATTACCTCCTGGCCTAATTAAGCTAAATGACTTCACAAGGCTGTTGTTAATGAAGATTCAGTGGTGGTGGGGAATCATGTACACTGCTGAAAACCCCTGGATGAAAGATGAGACTCAGGGGAAAGCCATTAAATGGTCCAGCCATGGCCAGGGTTAAACTAAGATTTGAATTGATAATTCCTTGGCACAAAGTCAACGATATTGGCACGTTCATCACCATTGCTGTATTTGTACACAGGGCTGCTTAGCACAGCTGACAATCAAAGATGATCATGTAGAATCCTTGAATCTTATCTTATCTTATCTTTCTTTTCTTTTCCAGGCTAAACATAGAAGCATAGAATACCATCTGTTAGTTCTTTTTGTATACAGTATTGAGAAAACTGTCTATGGCTTGAATTCTACCAGTATTTGTGTAAGGTTCATGTACCTTATAGTGGCTAACTATGGCTAATTAATGGGGTGGCTGGTCATGAGCGCATTGTGCAACCAAGGTGTGCCCTGGCACCTCATCAGTTAGCTATTATTAGCTGTGACAAGTTATGCAAATGTTCTGTGAAAACTAATAGGATTCTGGCATAAAGTGCATAAAAACTCGTATATGAAGGGAAGATGTTTGCAAAATGCACAGGTGAAGGAAAACTGCAAGTAAATGCAAGTAAGGATTATCATGAAGTTTTGTTTTAAAGAATCAAATACAGTTGTAGAAGTTGACGGAATATGCCTGAAATGAATTTTAACCAGGTTCATCCTTCCCAACCTACCTTGAGATGGATGAACTGGTCTTCTTGGTGCCCTACATACTAGTCTGGCACCAATGGTGCTTGGCCTAACTAGCGCTCTTTGGCTCTACCAACCGCCATGCCTCTAGGGACTTGGCGTTCATCAAAGGCATCAGTAATTCCTTGATTGAAAAGTTTCTGCTGAGCAGTGATCTTCCTCAGATAATCCGAAGGCAATTTGGGTGAGGTTTGGCTTGGAAATGGGTAATATGGAATCAAGGATCATGAGAAGCTTTCCTTTCCTTTGTGCAGCTCTAAATGTTCCCATCGAGCTGTTGCTATCCCCTAAAGCAGTGGTCCCCAACCTGGGACCTCCAGATGTTCTTGGACTTCAACTTCCAGAAATCCTGGCCAGCAGAGGTGGTGGTGAAGGCTTCTGGGAGCTGTAGTCTAAGAACATCTGGAGGCCCAAGGTTGGGGACCACTGCCCTAAAGAACTAGGGGAAAAGCCCTATCTTTTCCAAAAGAGTGGCATATCAAATCCATTCCTGTGTTCAAAGCCTTGAGGGTCAAGAGCAGAAATGCCTGAGGAGAAGTCTTCCAAGATGGCGGGGCCCTGCCAGCTGTTTTGTAGATCTAATTTATCCTCTAGATTAAAATGGAAGAGATCCACATTTCTTAAATGTATTCTTCCCATGTGCCAATAAGAAGAGGGTGTGGTATTTATATATTTGAAGCATGGTGTGTCTTTGGCTTCAAGTCAGAAATACAGATGGCTGTCATTTTTTTTTTAAAAAAAAAGAAATATACAGTATGCAGGGTTGATTAGGTAGTATTTGAATTATTGCCTCCCCCTCTACTGCTGAATCCTGATATAGCTGCAGAAGCTGCCTGGAACACACACAGAGCTCCAACCCATATAGTCTGAGGCAACTGAGGTGGAGCAGTTGGGTTGACACCACAGAATCAGAGATATCGGAAAGCTAGAAAACGAATTACACAACTTGTAGTGCAGTTCAGTCATTTTGACCTGGCTTGGAAATCCTGGCTGTACGTTAAGCCCCACATTTTGATGGTGAGGATATGTATTATTCAGAACATCTGTGTTCTGAACACAGAACGTGATGTGTTTAAAAGAAAGTGTTGCTGGCAGTTAATTTCCTTTCCCAAAACAGAAGCTCTAAATACAACAGATCTGCAATTTACACTTTTGCAGTGTAGCTGTAACTTTTTAGTTCCTTTTATAGTGAAAGATGGTGGGGGCAAATGTCACTTGATTAAGTGTTGGCTCCATGCTCTTAAAACTTTGGTGTAAGTGTACAGGCCATGGCAAGGTGCATGGTGGACAGAGTCCTTTGTGCTACACGCCAGTGGCGTGTAGCGAGCAATTTTTTTAAAAGCAAAAAAAGAGAGAGTAACTATGATAATAACTTCTATGAAAGTTACTTTTCATATGTTTCAAATATAATAAATTAATTGCATGCTGTCATGTCAATTCTGATTTATGGTGACCCTTTTCAGGGTTTTATCAGGTAGAGAACACTCAGAAGTGGTTTACCTTCTTCCGGGGGTATCCTGGGACTGGATTTTCTGAGATGCATAGAGGGGGTTTGAACTCCCAACTTCTGGTTCAGCCAGATACCTAAGTCACTGAGCTATCCAGTCAGTTGGTTTCAAACATACCAATGACTAATTAGTCTCTGGACCTTGGAACTATTGTTCTTATGTGCTCTTGACTAGCTTGTGACTTATGGTAACCGTCATAGGGTTTTGGAGCTATGATGGATGTTCAAGGAGTGGTTTACCTTGACACTCTTTTAGCGAGCTTGCATGGCAAACGGGATTTGAACCCGGGTCTCCCGAGTCTGAGTTGGACACTCTGTTCACTACACCACACTGGCTGAACCTTGGAACTATAGCTAATCCTTTTTACTAAGTCATATTTTATGCTCCTTAGCTCATGCTCAGATGTGCTTTGTGCTTAGGAACCTTTCTGTTAATTCTTTTAGCAGAAGTAATGGTAATGGTACCCAGTGGTCATAAACCAGAAAAATTCTTGGTAAATACTCTAGGGGTTGGGATGTGTCTGTTTGCTTTTATTGGAGGAATGAATCTGCTCCTGCTTTATTCTGAACTTTGCAGGAGCTATCCAAGGTACTAAAAATATTTCATGGATGGATTCCTCCAGGGAGTCCAACTCAAGTGGTAGATTTGCAAGGGAGCAAATATTACATTTTTGCATACTCAGAATCCCCCAGCCAATAACCATAGAGGGATGCATGTCTATTTGCAAAATAAAAATGCTGACATACGAACGAATCAATCAGTTTTTGATTATTACAGTCACACTGCTTTGTTCTTAGAACTCAACTTTATTCTGTGTAACAGATAGGAGCACATCATTAGAAGAGGGACTTATTTGGTGCCGAAAACATCTGACTGTAGCAGCAGAATTTTACACCTCCCATATTTTTCAAAGTAGCTCTCTTGTGATTGGTCATTGGTGGTAAACACCAGCTTGATTTTGCAAGTATGATTCCTTGGGAATGAAGCTCTGTCAGAATTACGCCTCTGAAACATTTAATACATTTCAGTTTCTACTGGTGTGTAAAAATTAGAACACACAATATACAGAATAATGCAAAGGTGTGAGGTAAGTACAGACGGACCTCCTACATATTTGGAAGAATTCACCTAAACTCACAAATGGCTTCATGTTTAGGATACAGAGAATGTAAGGGAGAATCAAATTCAAAAGTGTGATTCAAAAGTGTGAAATGGTAAGCTGAGATATTTTTTCCATTCCTTGACCATAGGTGTGAGAAGCAATGGATAGAGTGCCAGACTATAACTGAGGAGTCCAGAGTTCAAATTCTTGTTTGGCCACTTAGGAGGTGGTACTGGTAAATCATGGAATCTTAGAAAGCTGCAGTTGAAAGGCCTTAGAGTCCAACACCCCGATCAATGCAGGAATACAAATCTAAAGCAGATCTGACAGATTGCTGCCTGATTTTCTCTTGAATGCCTCCAGCAATGGAGCACTCACATCTCCTGAGGTCACTGGTTCCATTGTTGTACTGCTCTAACAGTTGAGATCTTTTTCCTGATATTCACCAAACTCTGGCTTCCTTTAGTTTGAGCCCACTGTGTCATGTCCTGCAATCTGAGACAATCAACTCACATTCGACTCTGAGTTCCACCCCCCAATGACTCAGATTCAACTAGTAACTCAGAACCCACCCACCCCATCCCTTGTTTCTGGAGAGAAAA
Source organism: Pogona vitticeps (assembly GCF_051106095.1). NCBI lineage: Eukaryota > Metazoa > Chordata > Lepidosauria > Squamata > Agamidae > Pogona > Pogona vitticeps. The sequence goes on along the minus strand of NC_135787.1, from coordinate 189,409,155 downwards.
AAAGCTTGTTTTTAACAGGGATTCCGATTTAGAGGTTGTGACTCAGGACTTGGGACCAAAGGCTTGAACTCAGGCTTGGAACTTAAACTGAAAGATTTGCCAGCATCCCTGGAAAGCAAACACATGTTCTCAAAGCTACCCAGATTCCCCCAATGACTTGAGCTCGTGTGAACTGATTTAAGAATGTATTCTCGAAGGCTTTCACGGCCGGGATCTGATGGTTGTTGTGGGTTTTTCGGGCTCTCTGGCCGTGTCCTGAAGGTTGTTCTTCTCGACGTTTCACCAGTCTCTGTGGCCAGCATCTTCAGAGGACTGGAGTAGGAACTCTGTCCATGAATGATTCATAATTTTGACGGGATCGATTGTGATCCAACCAATGTTTCCCAGCAAGCTTCCGTAGCAGAAAGCAACGTTCAAATTTCTGATGGACAGTTTCGCAGGTTTTGCCTTGCAGGTTTTCCCTCCTAGGTTCCTTGGTGGTTGAAAGGGCAGCTGATTCATGACCTCTCCCATCTCTCTCGCAGCGATAGCGACAGGAGAGGATCCCCTCCAGTCAAAGGCAGACGGGTAGGAACACAAGGCTCTGGTGGAGGTGTGATTTACCTTGCGTCAGTCGACCCCTTGAAATGTGGGAGGTCTAATTCCAGAAATTAGAGACCTGATGTGTAGGCAACAGATTAAACCACTGGTGAGAGCGCTTCCTTTCTTGTTCCCACTTTCTCCCTCCTCCTTTTAACACCAAACGGGGGGGGGGGGGAGGAGTGCGGATTTTCCTCCCAAATTAGAATGAAAAAGCGATCCGCACTTGTGGACACTTGCAGGAGGGATTTGCTGTGTGTCAGAAAACAATTAGGGGCCGGAGGGAAGATCTGGTTGCCCAAAGAAGGTGTAATTAGCACAAGGCAAACGTCTAAGGGTTATACCTAGGCTGGATTCAATGCAGTACATGGCGCTGGCGCTCTGATGATTTGCCTCGCAGCTCCTAGGGGCCAGCTGTAACAGAGCTTTGCATGCCACCCACTTGAACTATATATATTACTCACTCTGTGTGTACAGTGAGTTGTCAAGGACCAGGTGCCTTGCATTCATTACTCCTGGGGCCTTTTTTTAAAAAAAGGATTCATCATGATGAACCTTGCTGGTTAGAATCCCAGATGTACTCCAGCTCATCGGTAGAGCGCTGGTTTTGTACATGGAGAGTTGGAGGTTCCATTGCCCATCATTGCTCAACACGCATAGCAAAGAATACTGAAAGCCACTGCTGCCAGTCAGAGTTTGCGGTGGTGGGTTTGATGAAATATTTGCCTATTATTTCCCCCTGACCTAGACCCCCAGCAGCCTGCTCTGGTTGAGTGCAGCTCTCCAGATAGAGAACGGTCTTTCCTTTAAAAAAAATTAAATAAATGTACAAAAAGAAAACAAATATATAAATGAAAAATACATGCCTGAAACCTTAATAATGCAAAGCAACCTAAACGACCAGGGATGCTGACAGGTCTTTGAGTGTGAGTCCCAAGTCTGACACTGAGTTTTTGGTACCAAGACTCAAGTTAGTCCCAAGTTAGAGTCCCTATTAAAAACAACCTTTTGCCTCCAGAATGGAAATGGAAGGTGGGATGGGTGGGTTCAAGTCGTGAATTGAGTTTGAGTTATTGGGAAAACAAAAAAACAAAACTCAAGTCGTGTCCCTGGTGCAACTTAAGTCCAACTTGACAATGAGTCCCATGACTTGAGTCTCAATCCTGGTATAGAACATAAATGATACAATTAAACAAAATTAGCTCCGTTCCTCGCCAAAACTATTGGGAGATATAATTATTTTATTTGTTAGATTTATACCCCACCCATCTAGACCAAAGGTCTACTCTGGGCAGCAACCCAGAGTAAATGTAACAAATATTTCCTCTTTTTACAGAGCCCTATTCCCCTTCCAAAACTGCATCAACCCTCGAGAAGAGGAGAAGGGGACAACGGAAGATGAGATGTTTGGACAGGGTCATCGAAGCGACCAACATGAATTTGACCCAACTCTGGGAGGCAGTGGAAGACAGGAGGGTCTGGCGTGCTCTGGTCCATGGGGTCACGAAGAGTCAGACATGACTTAATGACTAAACAACAAATTGTGCTTTTAATGATGTAAGCCCCTTTGGGTTCTTTTTTAAGGAGAAAGACAAGGTGAAAATGTTTTGAATAAATAAAAAAACCGTTCTAGGATACAATTCTTAGAATAAAATAAATAGGAAAAACACATGCAGATTGATGACTCCAACTGCCAATGCCAAAAATCTTTATTTTGTTTCCTTTTTCATGTGGAGCAGAACACAGAATACAGGGGGAAAATTGAAGGACATTCATGTGTGTGTGTGTGTGTGTGTGTGTGTGTGTGTGTTTGAGAGAGAGAGAGAGAGAGAGAGAGAGAGAGAGAGAGAGAGAGAGAGAGAGATGTCTAGGGTGCAGACTCTCTGGTGCGGTTCCTTTGTAAGCCAAGAAACCATGAACAATCTGCAGAAGGGGATTAAATATTTCATGCCCCAATAATATTAACTCTGATGCTCACTACCATTCACAAAGTGACACCAAGCAGTGGGAAATTCCAGAAGCTGACTCCTTTTTTCATCAGTTAACCACTTCTCATCCAAACACAAAGCAATTGTCAGGGCTGTTTTTTTTAGCAAGTGTAAATGGCAGTGAGCACAAGAGGGCCTCCTGTAAACCATCTTGACTGCTGCCATTGGTGGTGCCAATATTCAGGCTTCCCTTTGCTGTGTAAAGCTTGGTATCCCTTTATCCTGCTTCCACGGGCACAAGATTGTGCAGCAATGTTGAGCCATTTCCTAGCATTTTGAATTGCGTTTGCAGGAAGGGCAATACCCCATATTCAGAAACCAGAGGTTTTTGGGTTTATTTGGGAAGAATTTAATCATATGAAGGTTCTGCTGTTAGCCATGCAACGTGCATGAGCTTTGTGAGATGCCCCCACTTTGACTAGCTCTGGTCAAGTCCTTCAACATGGAGAGCTAGAATCAAACAGAAATCGAATTTCAGTGACATTTGACCCAATTTCTTTGGATTCTTTACTCTTTTAAAAAATAAATAAGTCATGAATCTACTGCTCCTCCTCTTTTATCTATTTTTTGTTTCTTCTCTCTTGCTGTTCTTTTCTTTGACGTCCTCTGTCTTTGCCAGGGTTGAGGAGAAGGGGACGACAGACAATGAGATGGTTGGACAGTGCCATTAAAGCTATCAACATGAATTTGACCCAACTCCGGGAGGCAGTGGAAGACAGGAGGGCCTGGCATGCTCTGGTCCATTGGGTCACGAAGAGTCGGGCACGACTTAATGACTAAACCACCACAACAAATAATGGTTTGCAATTTAAGAGAAACTTTCATCAGCTCCCACAGCAGTTTGTGTTAGCTTTGTGTAATTTTCAGCAACTCACAACAGCTTTTAACCTCAATCTCAACCGATGTTTTGGAGTTCAGTTCACAGAAGCCCTAACGAGCGTGACCAATAATCAGAGATTCTGGGAAACAAAGTCCAAAATATCTGGTGTATCAAAAGTTAACAACCACAGCAAATTGAAGTAATTGAATATGGTATGGCATCATCATGCTGTTCTCAATAAACTGGTCTTGTGTGATTTCAGAAGCTCAACAGGGTCAGACCAGGTGAGATTTTAGAGGGGAGACCAAATGTGTAAGCCAAGGAATGCATGTAGGATGATTAAAAAAATCCACCCACAAAATCCTGGAGAGCGACTAAAACTCAGACTTGACAGTCCCTGGAAATCATGGTATGACTTAATATAAGAAAGCTTCCGAGGTTTAGATTAATATGTTGGTCTAGACAGACTTCTCAAGATATTAAAATAAAGAAATATATTGGATTTGTCAGGCTCAGAGCGATGTTGCCACAGGGACAAAACTCCACCCATAGGTGTCTGTTGGGTAGGTTGGGACTTCATGGGTAATGACAAAAACTTCATGCAATAAATCAGCAAGGAACATAAATAGATGCAATGCTAATGTTCTCTTCCTCTTGAATAACTCTGGGGGTGGGGTGGGGGAAGGCCAGTCAAACCTGCCCGATAGCCCCTACTCCAAATACTGTACATCCATGGCTTCGTTTACGCCTTGGACTTTGTTCGGAGGCATGCTGGTGGCAGCGGTGATGGAATTCACTCAAGTATCAAATTTCGAGCCTCCAGTCAAGTATTGAAACAAAACCCGTAGCTCTGTTTCCTTCACTTGTTGTCTCCTACTTCATTTTTCATATTTTGCTGATTCTACTTTTTTTGGGGGGGGGGTTACTTGGTAAGAGAAAGTGCATGCTTTGCTTTTATCAGACGGTGGTTCACTCAGGTCTTTTTGTACATCCCTGGGGCAACTGAATGTAGGTGTCAGATATTTCACTGCGGTGTTTCTTGGAACAGAGTCTAGTGTGGCTGAGAAGGCCAATTTGAGAGTGACAATCCCTTCCACACGGAAGACAAATACAATCTGTACCCCGTCTAGCTCCCTGATTTTGCTGCTTTCGTGACTGCCTCTTTGCCTCAGCCTGCTGGACAAGGGTCTCTTCAAATTGGGAGAGGCCGTGATGCAACTGCTGCCTCCAGGCTGAACGCTCAGAGGTCAAGGTTTCCTATCTGAAGAGGTCCACTGAGAGCTACTTTGCAAATTATTGTGTTCATATCCTTCTGCCTCTTTCACATCCATCCTTAACTTATCTCCTATGACCAGCACATCTGGTTATTAGCAAGATGTCAGTTGCCAAAAGCCTGCTTGAATAAAATTACTGGCCTGCCACCAAAGGAACATCCAGGCTACCCTTCAGAAACAGTTCCAGAACATGGGAGCAGCTACCAAGGACGCCCTTCCATGTCATGGCAGAAGATGCATCTTTACTTTGTCCTAATAAGTTCTGCAATCACGGAAAAGGTACAATGCTTCTAGGCTGCAGCTAAATTTTTAGTACAAATCTCCTTAGAGGCAACCTGACTGGAATTTTTTTCAGTTAATTCCATGTTCATTTTTCTGATATCAAGGATTTTTGCTGTGACATAAAAAAACCCACCATGTTAGAATCACTGAATCATAGAAAAATGGAGTTGGGAGGGGCTTATAAGGCCATCGGGTCCAACCCCATGTGCAATGCAGGGATCCAAATCAAAGCAGATCAGACACATGGTTGTCCAATTGTCTCTTGAAGACCTCCAGCACTGGAGTGCTCACCGCCTCCTGAGGTCATTGGTTCCATTGTCCTACTGCTCTAACAGTTAGGAAGTTTTTCCTGATAGTCAACCGAAATCTGGCTTCCTTGAGCCCATTGTTGTGAGTCCTGCACTCATGGATGATCAACAACAGATCCTGCCCCTCTTCTGCCTTTCAAATATTTGAAAAGTGCTATCCCATCACCCCTCAGTCTCCTTTTCTGAAGGCTAAACAAACCCAGTTCATTCAGGCTTGGTTTCTAGTCCTCTGATCCTCCTTGTTGCCCTCCTCAGAACTTGCTCCAGTTTGTTGGCATCCTTCTTCAAGTGCGGTCTCCTGAATGGGACGCAATAGATAGGTGGTCCCTAACCTTGGGCCTTCAGATGTTCTTGGACTACAACTCCCAGAAGCCTTCACTACCACCTCTGCTAGCCAGGATTTCTGGGAGCTGAAGTCCAAGAACATCTGGAGGCCCAAGGTTGGGGACCACTGCTCTAGATGAGGCCTAACCAGTGCCGAATAGAGGGGGGCTAGCACCTCACAGGTTTTGGAGACTATACTCCTCTTAATGTATCTTCGAATATCATGTACAGATGTTCTTCCAAGTTCACGTCTCCAAGGTCTCTCTGAGGGCTTCTCCCACGCTAGGTCACATTTGCTCCTAGGCAAGGCCATTATAAGTTATTAACACAGCTCACAAAGGCGTGTCAAGACTTTTATGGGCAAATTAAACAGCAAAGCCTTTGCCTCGAGGAGTCTCATTCAGATGAATCCTACAAGGGGTGGCCAGGAAATAGCATCAGGATGAGGTTTAAGTGTTAGAAAAGAACATGAGAAATGTCTAATGAAGGCTCTTGGTCATTGGGTGGGGTAGGGGGAATAAATCTGGGAATTTCTGCAAGACGACTGGCTCTTCCAGTATTATTCCACTTGGATATACGCCTGCTAAAACTGACTTCCTTCTATTGAAGCTGGTACAGAATGGCAAATATGTGTATTTATAGAGTGGTGGGTTGCGGTTTTTTGTTTTTTGTTTTTTTGTCTCCAGATTCCAGACCCTCTGGCTGCATAATGAGCTGCATAAATATGCATTAAGTTTGTGATGAACCGAAGCACACCAGAGATGGGGAGAAACAGATTGTAAAGTCAGCTTTTAAAAAGTAATTTATGCTCATTATTTGCTACAGTGGGGTTAACCAGAAAGGACTCTTTATCCTGTCGCAGGTGCTTCCTATATCATATTTTATGTTGCATTTTTTCTCTCCTGTTGCTTCTAAACTGAATGACACCCTCTTGCTTTCCTTAGAGCTGTCGTGAGTGCCAGAAAGAAAACGTTGACAAGGAAACCCAATGCCAGTAAGATGGGCATAACCCTCACTGTCCTGATTAGTGACAAAATAAAGCACACTGCAGAAGCCTCTGTGCTGCAAGGTGAGAAGACCTGCAGTCGTAAGATCGAATCTACGTGATGGAGTGAGCGCCCGTCGCTTGTCCCAGCTCCTGCCAACCTAGCCATTCGAAAGCATGTACATGCAAGTAGATAAATAGGTACCACCTCGGTGGGAAGGTAATGGTGTTCCATGTCTAGTCGCGCTGGCCACGTGACCACGGAAACGGTCTTTGGACAAATGCTAGCTCTATGGGTTGGAAACAGAGATGAGCAGTGCGCCCTCGAGTCGGACACAACTGGACAAATTGTCAAGGGGAACCTTTACCTTTACCTAAAGCACATCCACTGCTGGTCTGCAATGTTCTGTGACAGATATTTAAATACTTTTAAAAAAATTGTGGGGAGAAAATGTGGAAAATGGTTCCTCTCTAACTCTTCGTCTCGCCATTTTTTGTTAAAAAAAATTGTTGTGGCATGAAAAACCATCCCTTTCTCAAGGATTTTTTTCAGATGTTCTGTTGGGATAAGAGGTATGTCGTGAGGGTGATGAAAGATTTTGATGTATGATTCATCTCCGTATGCTATCATCTGTTTCTCATTGCATCAGTGAAAAAATGTTACATTTACTCCTTTCATTGCTCTTGAAATGTAACTTAGTTATTTTATTTATGTATTTATGTATTTATGTATTTATTTTATTTTATTTTATTTTATTTGTATCCCGCCCATCTGGTCTATGCAACCACTCTGAGTGGCTAATTACCCAAAATGTAACTAGTTTCAAGTAACTACATGAAGAGAACTTCTGGGAATTATATTGCATGAATTATATTGCATGAAGTTGCAATTATATTTTGCTGTACAGGAGCTCAGTGTCTTCTATCAATCTATGTACATGAATGTGAGTGGTCACAAAAATGTTTCGGGTGGCGTGTTCTGCTTCAAGATTTCAGCCATCCATCCATAGCAAATGCCATTCCACTCTTTTCCCTTGAAAATGTATCTGACATCAGGAGTTGGCACTGGAGTTGAAGTTCTCACAATACACTTGTAATTCTACATCAGGGACACTGTGAGAAATTACCTACCTACCTACCTACCTACCTACCTACCTACCTACCTACCTACCTACCTACCTACCTACCTACCTACCTACCTACCTACCTACCTACCTACCTATCTATGACGCTTTAATCCTGTAGCAAGTCCTGACTGCAGGAAAGGTCCGGCTAGAGGACTGGACTTCATTACAGGCCAACACAGTGAGGGACGGATAAGCTATGCGTCAACAATTCGAGGCTTAATACCTCTTAAATCCTGTGTCAAGGGCCTAGAAAGGGGGGATCATAATGAGTTTTTAAATAACTTGGTTGTTTATTCGAGATAACTGCTTCCAAGCGCAGAAAAAAAGATGTTACATGTATTTCAAGTCAGAAGACACTTGATGATGGAACAATAATGTAACCCTCTCTGATTGAATGATTGATTGATTTAAAATAAATAAATTTACCTTCAAAAAGGGCCCAAAGTGGCTTACAGCATAAAAAGATTGCATGGAATGTGAACAGCAGTGAGTATACAGTACTAAAAAAGCTAAACCAATACCACAAAAGCAACACAGAAACACACTGGAATCAATAAAGTATGTCATTTTAATGCTTGCAAGCAGTAAGCCACAACCATCCATTAAAAAAAAAAAACCCACTCGCGTAGCCAGTCGATCTGGGGAAGTTTGCCCAAACAGAAAGGTCTTGGCCTTTGACATTTGATTCAGAAGCAGAATATTTATTTATTTATTTATTTATTTATTTATTTATTTATTTATTTATTTATTTATTTATTTATTTATTTATTTATTTATTTATTTATGACCTTCCTTTATAGCTTGCATCGCTAACAGATGATATTTAAAAGCGGCAAGTATACAAGCACGTAGAAAGGCAACACGAAAAACACATTCGAAGCACTAAGGCTCAATAATCTATTTTAAAACCCACACCCAGGCAGCCAGTCACTGAGGGGAAAAGCTTGCCTGAAGAGAACAGTCTTCGTCTGCTTGCCTCCAGTGGGAGGGAGTTCCAAAGTCTGGGAGCAGCCACAGAGAAGGCCCTCTCTCCTGTGTCCCCACCAAACACACCTGTGAAGGTGGCAGGGCTGAGAGAAAAGCCATTTCTAATGATGTCTTAATGAATCTGGTTCTTGCACGGTTGCTTCAATTTTTTTTTTTTAAATTGAAGTTTTCAGCAAAGAAAACAGGTTATTTTTTCATCCTCAAATGTTATTAATACCAATGGATTAATCCATTCACTTTTGTATCCCGCCTTGCGTCCTTAGGGAAACCCTGTCAATAAATCCAGCGCCATGACTTGAGGATCTACAAAAGATACTACTGTTAAAAGTGCTGCTCAGGTTGTGCAAACTCAAGCCCACAGCTTTCTTTATTGAGTGCATCCACCTCACGTTAGCTTTTCCACTTTTCTCACTGCCTTCCCCTTTTCATAACATTATACTGTTTTTTAAGTGAACCTTCTGTTCTCCTGCTGTGTCTCTAGTATGACACCCACAATTCACATGTGGAGAAAATTCCAGTTTAATTTCATCTGAAGTCCATTTTAAGTGGACAGTATGCCTCCACCACATTTTGAATGACTGGATTTTTCTCTGTTAACAATTTCATTTAGCTTTCATATTCTTACATTGCTAAAGGTCAAGGTTCCCCTTGACATTTTAGTCCAGTCGTGTCCGACTCTAGGGGGTGGTGCTCATCCCCGTCTCCAAGCCGTAGAGCCAACGTTTGTCCATAGACAGTTTCCGTGGTCACGTGGCCAGTGCGACTAGACACGGAACGGCATGACCTTCCCACCGAGGTGGTACCTATTTATCGACTCACATTTTTGCATGCTTTCGAACGGCTAGGTTGGCAGGAGCTGGGACAAGTGACGGGAGTTCCCTCCGTCGTGTGGATTCGATCTTATGACGGCTGGTCTTCTGACCTTGCAGCCCAGAGGCTTCTGTGGGTTTAACCTGCACCCACAGCCCTTTATATTCTTACATAGCAATTGGAAATATCATAGTGTGGATGATCTTAACTTTTGTCCACAGAGACACATCTTGACGCTTAAGGATCTTGGCTAGGTTCTTTCATCGCTGCTTCTCCAGGCCTCCGGCTTCTTTTGATTTCTTGGAGGTCATCTCTGTTTTAAAAGTACATACTGTCCAATTCTGCACTTTGTTTTTAACCTATGGATCTTTTATTTTCTAGTCTATGAAATCCCATTCCACGTATCTGCTCCCTCCGTTCTCTCCATAGACTCTACCCTCCAGCTGACTCTGGCTCTTTGCGCTCCGAAGTGGTTTGGGAGCTGTTTCGCTAGCAAAGTAGCACAGGTGAGCAGAGTTGGCTGTTTAAAACCACAACACAGCCCTAGACTCACACAAACATAACAGAAAGCGAGGCAACCTGCAAATCTGTCAGCTCCAAGCAGCTCTTGCTGAATGGACTTATTGTTATGGACCAACCATGAGCAACAACGAAGGAGGAAGTTGCAAGCATTAAAATGACATCTTTAAATTCTGGGGAAGACAAGACAGACAGGTTATTCTGTTCTAGAATTGTGCGTCCCTCCCATCTTTTACGTCATTTACTGGGGGGGGAGGGACCTCAATGACAATCCTCTTTTCCTATGAATCCCGTGTCTTGGTTCACAAGATCTGGAACCAGAAGAGCTGGCTCTACCCTCAGGCAGAATCTGTTGGAGTTTTTACAGCCTCACATGCTTCCTGGAGAAGTGAGGCTGGGAGGGAGATTTCTAGGCTGGGCTGACTGTCAATCTATCTAGCATTAGCCAATCATTCCTCCTACTGCCTGTGAATTCAAAGAGAGCCCCGCCTCTCTGCCATGTGTCTCTTTCCCTCTCATAAGTCTGTCGAAGTCTGTTGTTGAAGGCAGTCATGTGTGTCCGTTTGCTGTTTGATCTGTTCACAACTGTAAGTAAAGAAAATGTTTTTTAAAATCTTTCTCCTCTCCTATCCCAGAGTTATCTATCTATCTATCTATCTATCTATCTATCTATCTATCTATCTATCTATCTATCTATCTATCTATCTATCTATCTATCTATCTATCTATCTATCTATCTATCTATCTATCTATCTATCTGTCTGTCTGTCTGTCTGTCTGTCTGTCTGTCTGTCTGTCTGTCTGTCTGTCTGTCTATCTAGCTATCTAGCTATCTAGCTATCTAGCTATCTTTTCTGCCCCACTAATAGCTAATTTACTACTCTGGGCAGCTAATGAGAAGAAAGTCATAAACAGCATTTAACCAAAAATGTACAACTCTGCAACAGAATCAAGACACAAGGTACAGTTTCCTGCTTGCAGCTATGGTGTTAGAGACATTTCCACCCTGAGAGTTGACATGAAATTCAACTGCCAGGCTGGCTGGCTTTCATACATGGAAGGCAGGGGGGTGATCTTCTCCACACAGACACATAACGTGAGTTGGAGGGAAGGACAATATTCTGGCTCCTGAGAATCTGAACCTATTGTAACCACTCAGAGCTTTTAAGGACTGATTTTTTTTTTTTACAAATGCAAATATGAAATGTGAGAGCAATCGCTCCCCTCTCCAGCCACCCGTCCCCCAGAACACAAAATACCTGAGGATTCTGCGTGAGAGTTATCTGCTACAAAATTCACGACAGCTAGTTTCGCTGGCCCAGTGTGAGTAGCATGGAGTTCAATGTCCTGCCTTCTATCTTGTTTGTTGATGTTTCTCTCCTTGTGACTCCCTTTGGCTAGAAATAATCATTCATTCCTCCCCCCCCCCCTTGAGGTGGAAGCATAGAAACCACCAACCAAAAGGTGTGTGGAATTGATTGTGGCAGAAGTGCATCTTGTTCCAACTAGAAGCCAAAATATATTCCAGAAAAAAGAAGAAATCATTAGCATTTTCATTAAAAAACCAGAGAACGCCTTAGCCCTACCTCAGGCATCTTTGGCTTCTAAGGTGCTAACTTTATTGAGAACTTTTCAACGTGCCTTAATTGATTTAATTTTATTAACTCGCTTCCTCCCCCCCCCCCCCCGCTTTCGCTACCGGTATTTTTGCTTTGTTGGGTAGAAAAGAGCCACAAATCACACCTAGAATTCAACGCCACCCCTCTTCGTGATCAGGAAATTAAAAAAAATAAAATTGCAGTTATGATCTTGCACCAAAGCATCATTAAAATCATTAAAGTTTTTCCCCAAAAGGTATAAAACCAAAAAGGGGAAAAAAAAAAGAGAGGAGAGAATAATAATTCATTGCCAAGCAGCAATATGGCATCTTGGCTGAGAGATGACAAGGTTTCATGCGGTTGCCCCACAGCTACGCCATGTGATGTCAAGATGTTGGCTTCTTTCGTTGCCATTAGGGACTGGGGTGGGGGCTTGGTGGGAAATAGCACTGCCTTTGAATGCCGGAGGCAGCCATCCTGCAATATTCTTTCCGTCATAGCATGAGAGACAGCCCCGCTGTTTCATAACCAACATCAATGGCATTGCAATCATGGTAAATGCCCATCTTGCTTTTTTCCCTGCTTTAATTACATGCAACTTTTTTTTTGGCTAAATGCAGAAACCCTTTACAAGTCCTCCATGGAACTGACTTGGGTCCAAATTGGAGGATGGGGTTTATTAAGACTGCCAGGTGGATTCACACAGGAGGGCTTTACGGGCTCCACGAGGCATCGCCCGGTGCAATGCCAACGCTGGGAGACAGTTTTCCAAGAGTCAGTCGTCTACCTGTTTGCTGACAGCTCGTTTCAGTGCTGATGTAGTGACTGTCTTTCATGGTGTACTAGAGTCATGTGCTCCGGAAGCGCCACTTCTGACATGGCCTTTTTAATTGCACAACAGGCCAAAAGATATGCGCGGTGTAAGAAACAGAGTCTTCAGCAGCAGACAAGGGGAGCAGACATTTGTTGAGTAGAGTTCTCTCTCTCTCTCTCTCACTCTCTCTTTTTTTTGGTGGAGGTGTTAGCCAGAACATCATTTCCCCAGGTTCCAGCCACTGGGAGCTAGCTGTATTGCGTCAATGTGCTGAAGTACAGTGGTGCCTCGCTAGACAGTTACCCTGCATGACAGTTTTTTTCGCTAGACATTGGCTTTTTGCGATCGCTATAGCAATTCGCAAAACAGTAATTCCTATGGGGGAATTTCGCTGGACAATATTTGGTCCCTGCTTTGCAAACCGATTTTCGCTAGACGATGATTTTGATAGCTCCCTCCGTGCTTGCAAAACAGGTGCTTTCGGGACCTAAGCTTCACAAGACAGTGATTTAAGCAGCTGATTGGCGGTTCGCAAAGCGGCTTTCCTATGGCCGATCTTCACTAGACAACGACGATTCTTCCCCATTGGAACGCATTAAACAGATTTCAATGCATTCCAATGGGGAAATGCTTTTCGCTAGACAATGATTTCGCTAAACAGCGATTTCAGTGGAATGGATTATCATCATCTAGCGAGGCACCACTGTATAAGACTGTTATAGCCATGGCGTTCCTAAAATGGTTGGCTGGATAAATTGGTGAGTTAGGCATCTGGCTAACTCACCAATTTCAGCTGCTAAAAAACAACAACCCTTCTCTCGTTTGGCTCTGGAACAAACAGCCTTGTTCTTTCCCATGTTTAGAAATGCTGGGGAAAAAGTAATATGGCCTCTGAGCTTCTAGAAAGAACTGGTTGATCAGCTGGCTGTTGTCATAAACAAAACAACCAAAGAAATATGGCTGTCACTAGACAGTTATGGAAACGTCCGGGTTCTTTGGGAGAACTGTAGGCAACGGGAAGGAAGCAAATAGAGGGGATGGCTCATAGGCCAAAATCTTATTAAGTAAATTGGGCCTAAGAATGAAGATGTTACCAGTAGAAGGAGTTAAAGAGTTCCTGCTTCAGTTTTGTGGAATCACTCAACTTACCCACAACTCTTCTGCAATCAGTCTCGTTGCTGGTGAGTACTCCTGGGATCGAAGCCTTCTTCAATGACCACCAACCTACCTCTGCTGGTAATATCATCTTTAGCACGGGATGGTGCAAGTAAGAGTAGGCCCATTTGAATCAATGGAACTTAGGGAGGAGTTGACTCCTTGAATCCCCACCAATTCAAAGGACCTGCTTTAGTGCGACTTACTATGTCAAGCCACAGGATATAATCATTAAAAGAGGAGAAACACAGTACGGATGGAAGACTTCAGTTATCCCATTATCTATTGAAACTTGCTCCAAAATGAAAACTGAACAAATTCGCCCCATGCCTTGCTAGAAAGGTCACCTTTCTTTCCAAGGGTGGAAGAAGCAGCAAGGCAGCCTGCTGATCTGGATCTGGTTCTTAACAACAAAGAAGAATTGGGTAATGAGGAGGAAATAGCAGGATTTTTGGGTGGAAGTGTCTGTGCCTTCTTGAGATTTGTTAAATTGAAGAAAGGTAAAGCTTAAAGTAGTCTCAGCAATGTATTCTCGAAGGCTTTCACGGCAGGGATTTGATGGTTGCTGAGGGTTTTTCAGGCTCTTTGGCTGTGTTCTGAAGGTTGTTCTTCCTAACGTTTCGCCAGTCTCTGTGGCCGGCATCTTCAGAGGACAGGAGTCTTCAGAGGACAGGCACCAAAGCACAGACAGAGTTCCAACTCCTGTCCTCTGAAGATGCTGGCCACAGAGACTGGCGAAACGTTAGGAAGCACAACCTTCAAACACGGCCAAGGAGTCCGAAAAACCCACAGCCACCATAGTCTCAGGTACTCCAAATTGTAATAAAGTTGAGTGGGGAAGACTATATATTTTGAGTTGTGTTTGTATTTTAGCTTATATTTTTGTTGTTAACTTTTGTTCATTTGGTTAAAAAATAAAATAACAACAAAGAGAATGGGATACTTAAAGGTAGGTCCTGACCAGCTGTACAGTTCTATGATTTCACAGTTTTGTTAAGTGATTTTAAAGGTTGGACATGAATGCTGGTGAATGCCATGCTCTTCCAGCTGAAGACCATAGAAGGAGGGGTAGAAGAAATGTTCTGTTGGAAGCAGGCTTACATGGCCTTGTATTGCGTTGACTCCAGACTGTGTTACTAGAGACCTTTGGGAACATGGTATTGACCTTCTATTGCATTAGCTTCTTGGTGCCTCTAACCAGCTTTGCTGACACGGACCGGCAACAGCTGTCCTAGGTTTTAGGCAAAAAAGTGGAGCATGGAACCAGGGACTTTGTACATACAAAATGAATGCGCTGTTACTGACCAAGGATACAAGGAAATGATCTTGGTCGTAAAACAAGGTCTCTGGCTGTTGAGCGATGAGCCTTTGCTGCCACTGAGGTGCCACCTGCATGTGTTTCACTGTCTTGCTAATGTCAGAAGGGCTGGTTATGCCTATAATTATTTTTAGAAAGGTTATTTATGGCATTGGAGTTGTCACAAAGGCTGTCACTGGAAGCATGAAAGAGCTGACTCCAGTTGTTCGGGAAGATTTCTGCCAGGTGATCCTGGGATGAGAGAGAGAAAGGAAATAAATATAATCGTTTAGGATTTAATGAGATTGCCTTCAGGGAAAGGGGGAGGATCTTTCCCAACAATTAAAATAAATACATAATATTGGGTCTGTTTTCCCATCCCTCGGGTGAGAGGATATAAATAATTGTGGATCCGGGAGGATTCCAAAGAGAGAAAAGAGACCCAGGTTAGGCATACCTGGAATAAATTAAAGATCCAGAATGGAAGTGTAGGGATCCAGGCAACAGATATACATAACCTGGAATTTGGTTGGATTAAGAGTGAGATTAAGAGCAGGACAGAGTCTGCCTGGAATAGCTGCTTGGAGATGACAAAGGCAAACACTTAATCAAGGCCAGAGTCCTATTGTTTCTGTAACTTTCTCTGGCTAATTGTGATTGATTGACATGGTGCATTGGACATGGCACTCAACAGCCCCACTGAGATCCCCAGTAGGAGATAATTAGCCGCAATTAGCTGTGGCAAGTCATGGAAAACCTTATGTAAACACAAGTAAGATTTTTGGCCCACCTCTTAAAATTGGTTTTGGGATTTCACCTGGGGCAGTGCTATGCCTTCCCCACCCCACCCCTTTTTTTGTTCTGCTGTACGATTGCAGATTTTTCACGCTGCCCATCCAGGAAAGGGTAGAAAGATTTGAAATGTTGATTCATTGCAGGATGCTTCTGGATTGAGAAGATGATTGATGAAGAGGTCCTGAGGGGAAGAAATAAAGACCAAGAAATGTATAAAATGGGGGAAAAATTAGAATGTACAAAAGTTGTACAATGAGCCATGAAAAAGACAGGTTGTTACAACTGATCATTCAAAGCAAGAATAAATGGGGGTGGGGAAGTGCAGGAAAGAGAAAACCTTTTTTTGGGGGGCCCAAACCTTAGGTGATGGTTTGTGTGCAACACCCTAGTGTTGTTTAGCATTGTCGGGTAGGTTCCACTTTTAGTAGGAAAGAAATGTCAAGAAAGAGAAGAAAGATGGACAACAGATGTTAGCTAACTGCATATAATCCTGTTTTCTCCACAGGGATCTTCAGAGTACCTTTTCAAAAACCATTGAGGTATGAGAGAGAGAGAGAGAGAGAGAGAGAGAGAGAGAGAGAGAGAGAGAGAGACTAAGTCAGCCAAAGTCAAATCAGCTTCATGAATCTGGATCAGGGCTGAACTGAGATTTGAACTCAGGACTCAGTATTCTGAGGAATCTGTATTTGACAACAAAAGGACAAGAGCAGTACTCAGCAAAAAGGAAAGGAAAGGGGGGAAAGGCAGTTAGCAGGAATAATTAGCTTGATAAATAATTTTATACAGTACTTGATTATTTGTGTGGTCTCACTGGTGCATGTACTGTATATAATTGTTAGCACCAAGGTTAAGCATCTGTTATGCCAATTGTTGTAATGTCACCTGGTCTCCCCCCAACCCCGTTTTTTTTTCTAGGGAGGGGTGAAAATACCTCTTCAATTCGTTTCTCGGTCAAGATTTACTAAAATTCACAACATGCAAATATGTCAGAAAACTCAAAAGGATAAATTTACTCATCCCTAGTTAACTCGTAATACAGCAGCGCAAGCCACAGGAGCAGGAGCAAAGGCTGGGGCCTGAAATATACAGAAAGTTTTTCTTTTAAGGCTCAAGAATAACGAGAGAAATACGTTCCAAAACCTATCCTAACGAGCCCAGTTTTGACACACAGCGCGGATCCGCTATGAAACCCAGTGGCAAAACTATAGGAGGATTATGTCTCCGTTCCCCCTCCCTTCACTTCCTGACCCTATAAATCCTTTTTTCGACTCCCACATCAGCTGGCTTCTAAAGTTTTTTTTTTTTTAACTTAAAGGGGTTTAGTCCAAAGAAGAATTTTGAATACGTGAGGAGAAAAATGCCAGCTCAAACCCCCTAATCAATGTGCGCAGACGTGGGAAATCGGCCCAAATGACCAAAGAGAAGAATTTTGCTCTACAAGGAACATGAAATCCTTGTTTGGGGTTTGCCAGCAGATTTAATACCGGATGAAGCAATGAAAGTTAAGCACACTTTCAGGCGTGCTTAAGTTACTCCTTCAAAGTTTTTTTGTCAAGTCTGTTTTGTGGAGACAACGCCAATAGAGAAGCTTCAGTGGGATTACGTGTAAATTTATGAAAAAAATGGTTTTAACATATAGTACTTAAGATTGTACTCCCAAACATATTCCCGTTTTAGTTTCTTTCTTACTCTGTTTTTCTTTTTTTAAAAAAGAAAGTTCTTTTTTTTAAAAAGAAAGTTCTTTTTTTAAAAAGAAAGTTCTTTTTTTAAAAAGAAAGTTCTTTTTAATAAAAAAGTTCTTAATAATGAAAAAACAGACTTCAGCCACCAAAACATTCTACCATCCTCCTTCCCCCACCCCTTTTAAAAGTGGGGTGCGTTTGTCTGTGTATATCCGTACACACAGACATGTGCATGCACAGACACACATGATAATGCTCCAGATTAGGAGAAATCACAAATTTTGAACAGAATCAAGACAATCTAGATTGATTTGCCCAGGTTCTGGGGTGGACCACAGAGAACTGACAAGCTAAAATCGAATCCAATGTGGCACAAACAGCTTCAGCATTTTTCATATTTTAAAAAGCAAACTTTAATGCTGCCTCATGGAATCCCTAAAGCTAGTTGATAGAAATTTGATCTATATGTGAGAAACTCCGTGCTATCTGACGCTTCAGGGAGCGAAGTCCAGCATCATTTGGGGACTTGAGTCTGTGCTTGAGAACGTTTTGATGACTGCTCTTATACCTGTGGTTTGCAATACCACATTTCTTATCAGTGATGCACACAACATGTTAAAAATCTGCAGAGAGTGTGTTTTCTCCAGCCCGATGCCCCATTCAGTTCTTGATTATAGAATACTACGAGATTTCCAAACAAGGACAGTCTCCTTTGAGGCTGGCCGAAAGGTATGAAGAAGCTGTAATTAAAGCGAGACTAGAATCCTGCTCAAAATGTCCACATAGTCAAAGCTATGGTTTTTCCAGTAGCGATGTATGGAAGTGAGAGCTGGACCATAAAGAAGGCTGACCGCCGAAGAATTGATGCTTTTGAATTGTGGTGTTGGAGGAGGCTCTTGAGAGTCCCCTGAACTGCAAGGAGAACAGACCTATCCGTTCTGAAGGAAATCAACCCCAAGTGCTCACTGGAAGGACAGATCCTGAAGCAGAGGCTCCAATACTTTGGCCATCTCATGAGAAGAGAAGACTCCCTGGAAAAGACCTTGATGGTGGGAAAGTGTGAAGGCGAGAGGAGAAGGGGATGACAGAGGATGAGATGGTTGGACAGTGTCATCTAAACAACCAACATGAATTTGACCAAACTCCGGGAGGCAGTGGAAGAGAGGAGGGCCTGGCGTGCTCTGGTCTGTGGGGTCACAAAGAGTCAGACACGACTTAATGACTAACGAACACAGAGTCCTGCTCAGACGTCGAACAGATGGGTTAAGCCAAAGAGGTCTCTACTGGTGGGAACTCTCAGAAGCCCTGAAAAAAACCACAATTCTTGACTGAGTGGAAATGCACAGAGATGTTCCACATATGTATGAGAAGGAAGTCTACCCTGCTTCCTTGTTCACAGACTCTAACGAACCCTGTGACTGAATGTTTGAATTGGAGTTAGGCTGTGTCGGAAGGAGGCAGGGGAAAATCAGGTCCACATTCCCACCGAGCCTTGAGACTCCCTTAATGACCTTGGCCGGTCACTGTCTCCCCACCCCCCAAACCCCTCTGACCTGGCTCACAGGGAGGTTGTGAGTTTAAGCCAGGGAAGAAAAGAGCATGCATGTCAACCTGAGCTCACAGAAGGAGAGCCTAGAGAGAAATCTAACTATCAGCCAGTAAAGAAACAGGTCCTTCAGTATCCATTTGGGTGAGAGTGGCACACATTTCATTTCCAAGATATGCCATTGCAGGCAACAGGGCAAAATGTCCAAGGATCTGGACATTTTGGGCAACTATGGGGGACCCAGTGGAGAGAAAGGGACCATGCCCTTTGCTCTTCTGATCTGAGGCGCTCTGGACCCAACCTTCAGAAGCCCAGGTATTCTTGGACTGAAATTCCCAGATGCCTTCACCACCAGCTGTGTTGACTGGGGTTCCTGGGAGTTGCAGTCCAAGAGCACCTGCATTACCCCAGGTAGGGTACTACTGCTCTTGACCAATGCTTGGGAGCATAATTTCATTTCCCTACTACATCAAGAATGCCATTGCTCTCTGGAGAAGCAGAAGGACACGGTCAGAAAATGCAAGGGCAGCTGCATGCTGCTGCTCATACCAGTGCTGCTGCTAACGATAATAAAAATTACCATATTTTTCCGTGTATAAGTCTATACTTTTGTCTAAAATCTTTAGACTAAAAATTGAGGGTCGTCTTACACACGGAAGTAAGCTGAGGAGAGAACAAAAACAAGTGGAGGGGAAAGCAGGGATCAAAGCTATCCTGCAGCGCTTTGATCCCTTTCCCTCCACCCTTGCTAAGTCCCACTTAGATTTCTTAATTTTGGATTAGAAAATTGGGGGGTCTTATACATGGGGTCGTCTTATACATGGAAAAATATGGTGTGTGCCATCAAGTTAATTCTGACTTCATGTTGACCCTTTCCAGGGTTGTCCGGATAGATAACACTTAGTAATAGTTTTTGATCCCCTTCTTCTGGGGGTACTCTTGGGCCGGCCAGCTTGACCAAAGCTACACAGGCTGCCGCTTCCATGAGTCACAGAGGAGAATTCAACTCCACATCCAGGTCTCCAGCTCACTGAGCTATCCAGACCGCTGTGGCTGTTACTCACAAATAAACTTTCCAGGACTCAAAGGAGAGGTTCACTTCTTAGGGGAAGATCTAGCTAATCCTTTTGCCATCATTATGTGCTTTACACTTAGGGTGACCCTCATAGAGTTCTTGAAGGAGTGGTTTCACTCTTGCCCCTCCCAGTGAGTTTCCATGTTGAAGCGGCAATTTGAATCCAGGTGTCCCGAGTTCTAATTGACATCCAACCTACAACATGACATTGGTTCTGTGCACATTGACAGTGAAAGTTGATCACAGAAATGAGGATGTTGATCTTTTTTAACTTGACCTTTAACTGTTTCTTAATCAATAAGTAAACGTTTCAACTCAGCACTCTTCTTTGGCTTGAGAGTTTTAGATTTGTAGCTGTTGATGTCTGGTTTGGCTTGGTCCTTCTGCAAACTGCGCGAGGGAGGATCCATAGGGACACAAGTGACATAAAAGGGTTTCCTAAAAATAAATCACACACTAAATAAATATTGAACATCAATTTGCAGTAGCTTCCTGAAATGTTAAACACACAAAGGAAATATGTATGTATGTATGTATGTATGTATGTATGTATGTATGTATGTATGTATGTATGTATGTATGTATGTATGTATGTATGTATGTATGTATGTATGTATGTATGTATTTATTTATTTATTTATTTATTTATCTATTTATTGATTTGATTTGATTTGATTTGATTTGATTTGATTTGATTTGATTTGATTTATACCCCGCCTATCTGGCCCACCGGACCACTCTAGGCGGCTTCCAATATAAAATCAGATAATAAAAACATAGACAAATACATAATAATCAAACAGCAACAGCAGTGAAATAACGAAGGAAAAGTAAGAGAGAAATCAAGAATTGGCTGGAGGGAAGGCCTGGATAAATAACCATGTTTTTAGGTGGGTGCCCAGCGTGGGCGCCGCGCGAATCTCCGGAGGGAGATTGTTCCAGAGGCGAGGAGCCACCGCCGAGAAGGCCCGGTTTCGTGTCTTCTCCTTCCAGGCCTCTCTCGGCGTCAGGCTCCTCAGCCTCACCTCCTGACTCGCGCGGGTGATCCGGGTAGACCTTGGTGGGAGGAGGCGTTCCGCCAAATATCGAGGTCCTAAACCGTTTAGTGCCTTATAAGTAAGCATTAAATATATTTATATATATTTATATTTATTTATTTATTTATTTATTTATTTATTTATTTATTTATTTATTTATTTATTTATTATTTTATTTTATTTTATTTTATTTTATTTTATTTATATCCCGCCTATCTAATCAGTTAAGACTACTCTAGGTGGCTTACAGTAGCAAAAACGACAACAATATAATTAAAAGCAATTTTACATAAGGAAAACTTTCAGCAAGATGGGACAGACAGAATATATATATTCTGGATTGAAAATGGTGGCAGACTTTAACTGGAAAAAGCCAAACAAAGCTGGTTTGTAGGTTTATTTTTAGATAGATCAGTAACACCAACCAAACCGTTAGTTGATTTGTATGACTAAAAAAAGAAGTTACATTGTTCTGGGAGTTGGAAAATATTCTTCCCTTATGTTCTATATGAAAGATGTTTCTCTTCTTCTCTAAGAAGTTTATTGCCACCACCCCACCCTCATATGTTGGCTAGTTGAAGGGTATTATCTTTCAGAGGGAAGGTAGAGAATTATTCCCATAGTGTTCCTACTGTGACCTAGGGATGTGAAAAATACTTTCTTAAAAAATTCTGATTTTTAGCTTTGCAAAAATCGTGCAATATTTTTTAAACTTTGGAAATGATTTTGGATGAAGAACATGATAGCTTTTTTTTTTACAGGCTGTTCTTTAAAATGAAAAGGAAAGGAAGTTGTGTCTTTATGTAAGGATGTGTAGAATGGCACTTTGTATTTCTAATTCTTCAGAAAAACGCCGCTCCCCAAAAGGAGTGCCTGGAGAAATGATCCACCCACTTTTTAAAGTAGTTATCAACTGCTGTCTACTAGAAGGATGACCCAGATTGCTTGCCAGGCGAGGTAGCCATTTTTATTTTTAAAAAAAGACAGCAGCAGTTTTGATTTTCCCAATGTTGAAATCTCAATAGTTCTTTGGCTGTATTATGTGGAGCAGCGCTAGCGTTCGGCTGAGCAAATGAGTCCCTGGTCTCAGGCAGGAGGAAGTGCAAGAGAGAGTTATGTGCCCTGTCCCTTGTTCTGAAGCCCCCGAGATGTCTTCCGATGCAGCAGAAAGGCGGCGTCTTTACTGGTATTAAAGAAACACACAACTCCCAACCCCTTTGAATCTAGTACTGTACATGGAATGGGAGGAGATGTGCTTGGGCTTTTTTTTTTTTGTCTCTTGCACCAAACTGTATTGGGTCAGTCCAACTAACTTAGAAGAGACTCAGAACTTCTAGAAATCCAACATCCTGTGACAGCTGGTTCTAAGACGATAATCACGGGATGATTGAAGATGGGGCTAGCAACAAGATGGCGTGTCCACCTGGCCCAGTACGGCTGTTCTCTTGTAGATGTGTGTATCCATTTCTCTATAATTGCAACACAAATTCATCGTGTTAACTCTGTTGTAACTATATGCACCAACTCAACTCAACTTAATTACTATACAAATGAACAACAGAGTAAATGACAAGCAAAATCCAATTAAAGTAATCAAAACTTGGGCGGGGAGGTGGTAGGAGGTGGCGATTGAACTGCAAAGGAAAAAAAAATACGCTCTTGTTTGGTCATAATTATTATTCTTTTCTTTTCTCTCTCTTTTTTTCAACAGAGCCCCATGGCGTTTTCTCTCTTCTTCGCTCTCTCTTTCCCTTTTTAATTTCTACACCTTTCCCCGATAAGAGAGGGGAAAACTAGTCTGAACCTATCTCTTAAGAGCAAATGTTGTGTTCATCCCGGCTGCATTTGGTACGTTAATCATTAAATATAATTAATTAGAGCATCTTGTAATTAACTTGGAAAGAATAATTATACACGGGAATGAGTTTGTAACCACAGCACAATTTCTTTGATTTGGATTGGGTGGGGTGTGGAGTGGGGGTAGGATAAATGCTTGTCGAATTGAATGAATAATGGTAGATCCATTCACCTGGGGAGGAAGTGTTCTTATAGACGGAGCCAGCTTATTAGTTCTCATCAGGAAAAAAGAAAGTGATAAAGCTTTTTCTGTACTTTACCGTTTTGCTCTCTGGTGGATGGGAAACATGATACATTTTAATTTCTGATGAAATGGGGGACTTAGTGTAAAAAAATAAGCATTTTGGAGGAATACTTTTGGGTGAATATTCTCCCTTGCAAGCTAGCTTTCTGTGGGCAGGGATCCCAGCTCTAGGTTGTCAGATCAGTAGCACGGTCCCAATCCCTGAGATTTCAGGGTGAAAAAACAGAGACTGTGGGAAATATCATTTGTGATGTTAAAAAGACAGTACAAAGGTTGGAGTAAGTGAGTTATTTCTTCTAAGCTTTGTTTCTTAGCTGCCTGGTCTTGCAAAGTGTGCTGCTTATACACCACATCATAGCACTTAAAACGGCCTCATGGCGCAGTGGTTAAACCACTGTACTGCAGCCAAAAACTGTGCTCACGACCTGGGGTTCAAATCCCAGGTAGCCGGCTCAAGATTGACTCAGCCTTCTATCCTTCCGAGGTCGGTAAAATGAGTACCCAGCTCGCTTGGGGGGGGCAATGTGTAGCCTGCGTAATTAAATTGTAAACCGTCCAGAGAGTCCTTGAAGTGCTATGGGGCGGTATATAAGCAGCACGCTTTGCTTTGCTTTAAAGCACTGTCTGGGTAGTTTACAATTTAATTATGCAGGTGACACATTGCCCCCAATCCCAGCAAGCTGGGTAATTCATTTATTGGCTTCGGAGAGATGGAAGGCTTGAGCCAGTTGTCGAGATCAAAATCAGATCATGAACGGAGTCTTGACTGCAGACCTGCAGTTTAACTGCTGCACCACAAAAAAAGAAGGCTCGCGGGTTGCTTTTCTCCAAAAGCTCCAACAGGCCCAATGTGGGATGTGCCCCAAAGCCAGAGGACGGGGACTGTTGGGATTCATCTTCTGCCTGGGGGGCGGGCGGAGAAGTATGGCAGCCCGTGAGACATTTCCCTGAGACCTGCTCACATTACCTTCATCCCAGCACGATGGGATAGTCAGGCATAGGATTCGCTAATCTAGTGAACACAGAGTTGGGGTTGTCAGTGGCAGGAGTTTTGAATCCGCAGGAGTGATGTCATCACCCACCACTTCCTTGAGGCTTCCCCTGATCTTAGCTTGAATTGTGACACACCTCAATCCTGTTGCCTGCCTTGTTTCAAGCTCCACTTCACATATTGCTTCCCCCCCGCCCGAATATATAGGTAAAGGTAAATGTTCCTCTTGACATTTTAGTCCAGTCGTGTCCAACTCTAGGGGGCGGTGCTCATCCCCGTCGCCAAGCCATAGAGCCAGCGTTTTGTCCAAAGACAGTTTTTGTGGTCACATGGCCAGCACAACTAGACACAGAACACCATGACCTTCCCACCGAGGTGGTGCATATTTATCTACTCAGATTTCCATGCTTTTGAACTGCTAGTTTGGCAGGAGCTGGGACAAGCGACGGGCGCTCACTCTGTCACGTGGATTCGATCTTACAACTGCTGGTCTTCTGATCTTGCAGCACAGAGGCTTCTGCGGTTTAACCTGCAGCACCACCACATCCCCCCAGAGTATATAGCCTTCTTCAAAAAACATGATGTGCCCCTCACTGGGAGGAAGGATACCCACTGGTTAAGAATCACTAGTCTAGCACTGGAAAAAAAACAACCAAACTGTGAACACCCCACTCTGCACACTGGTAAAAGTGATGGAGGGTGTAATCTGATGGGCATTCATCCCCCAGTCTGGTCCAGGTGAGAATGGGTTTCTTCATTCCTTTTCCTGGCGACCACATGACATAGGTAGCATTGTGAACTAGCTTGCTCCTGATCAATGCCTTCCTGTACCTTTGGGGTTTCTTCTCTTGTTTGGTCCCAGTGTGACAGCTGGGATTGAACCCGTGGCCACCTGATTGTCCCGTTCTTGAAGCAACGTAACAGTAATGAGAAATGCAAAGCCTCCTGGCCTCTCACCTGTAGAGGGGAAGGTAAAGGAAGTTTTCTATTTCTTTTTAATTATTGCTAATGCATCAGTGATGTGTCAAAAGGGCTTTTAAGAAAGAGTCATTTCAAAGCATCTGTGATGCGCAGTGTCCATTAGCAACAACTAAAATGAAATGCAAAGCTTCCTCTCCCTTCCACTCTCCAGGCGATTGGAAAGGAAGCTTCCCATTTCTCAAGATTGTTAAGTGGCTTAGGCAGAGCACTGAGGAGAAGATGGGAGGGGGATCTCCTGTTTTGGTTTTCCTTTCCTTTTAAAGGGGAAGGAGATCAGTCTAGATAGTGCTAAATAGGGATGCTGTGTGGTTGATCCTTGCATGTGAGGATCCTGCCAATGATCTACTGCACTTCCAAGGGGCCCTATTTAGCATGATCTAGGCCGATGGTTCCCAACCTTGAGTCTCCAGCTGTTCTTGGACTGGAACTCCCAGAAATCTTGGCCAGCACAGCTAATGGTGAAGAAAGCTTCTGGGAGTTTTAATCCAAGAACATCTGGAGACCCAAGGTTCAGATATAGTCATTGCTCTATTCACTACACCATACTGGATACCCAAAATGAACTCTGGAAAAGAGAAACTTGGTGAAACAAAAATACGTCACCTCTTTTTTTAAACAAAAACTCTTAATAGGCCTTACTCCCAGATATGTGGTTTTAAGATCACAATCTATAAGTAAAAAAGAACAACAGATTTATCAGTAGAAGAACCAATGTATTAAAAGTGTAAAAAAGTACAGCTCAACATCACCGAGGAGACTCCAGACCTCAGCTTCATGGAGAATATGTGTGTGTATCTCCAGATGTTTGGGATTGTAACTGCCATAAGTCCTGGTCCTTTGTTACATTGCCTTGAGCTGATGGGAGTTTTCAACAATTGATATTAGTGTATGACCGTATTAAACTTGATCTGATTTGATCTCTGGAAGATCACACGTTCACTCCCAAGGTGGATATTGGACAGCCTGGGAGAGAGATGATTGTTCTGAGGCACATCAGAATCTGAAACAACAACTTCTCAGTAACGTTGGTTGGGAATAGATGGGAATTCAGTTCATCCAAAAATCTCTATTTTGTGCATGTGGGATATTGTAGGTTTTGTATCCATGACTCAAAACTCCAGCAAATGGCCCAATATGGCTGCACAATATCATGCCCGCATTGCCAGCAGGAAAAAGGATGCCAACGTTTACATCGCAAAGGGAAGTCTGAATGTTGACCACACCCATGACAGCCTTCAAGATGGTCTACAGGATACCCTCTTGTGCTCACAACCATTCACAAAGTGACACCACACAAGGGAAAATCCCAGAAGCTGACTCCTGTTTTTTTTTTAACCAATGAACCACTTCTCACACAAACACAAAGCAATTGTCAGGGCTGCTTTTCAACAAATATCTTGTGCAGTATCTCCATGCAATGATGATCTCATGCAGTGATAATGGAACCACTAAAGCACCAAGTCCTTTATCCCCACCCCAAACAGATTAGTCTAAAAGAATACAGGGGTTGATGGTAAGAACAGCTTCTTACAAATGGATGCCTTTTTCTGTGTTCCTGTCCACTAACTGGGGGCGAGGGGAAGGATGTGTCGTGGTGACCAAACGGGTTTTGATGTCAAAACCAGGTCAGGAACTAAAGTGAAATGGCTAGAGATAATTGGGGTGACCCAAAGTTATCCAAAGTCATAAGGTAAGGGTAAGGTAAGGGTTCCCCTTGACAATTTGTCCAGTCGTGTTGAACTCAAGGGGGTGGTGCTCATCTCCGTTTCCAAACCGTAGAGCCAGCGTTTGTCCGAAGACAATCTTCCGTGGTCACATGGCCATTGCGACTAGACACGGAATGCCGTTACCTTCCCACTGTGGTGGTACCTATTTATCTACACCTGTTCATGCCCATGGCCTACAAAGGGGACACGGACAACTTGCAAAAACAGAAGCAGTAGGTGGGTTGAAGGAGAAGAAAGAATGGCCTCCATCTGATATGAAAAAACAACATGTTTTTGGCCTGGTGATAGTGCAATCTCCAACTACGATTAGCAGCTGAAGGGTAATAGCCCAGCAGGCTTTGTTGCTCAGGGAAACAAGGCATTTTCAGTTCAATCTCAGCCAAGGAAGGTGAAATTGTCAGTTTGGCTGTGGTTAACACCTCTTGCAGGGCTGTTTAGGACTGAGAAGTGGTGCTTTTGCAGTTTTGCATTGGGCTTAAAAAAAAAGAGAGAATATAAAAGAGAAGTGTATGAACCGAAATGATATATTCCTTTTCATTGGTCCACCCAGAGCCTGAAAAATTTAAACACAGTACCACATTGACAGGTTTAAAAGTGCCATTAAAAAATGGCAGTAAAAAACAACTGGACGTTGATCGATATTAAAATCATGATCAAGAACGATTTTAAAAAAACGTTTTGTAAAACACTTATTGACAATTGAAATAAGGGTTAAACATTCCAGTGAAGGATAAATGTTTCAAATTTTAAAAACATTACGGATCGTATTATTTTCCCCCAATATGGCAAGTTATAGCTCCAGATTCCTGAGTTAGTTTTGATACAGCCATGCACTTTGGATAATTTTTTTTTTTGGTGAACCACTAATTCAGTCTCTTACTATTTCTAGAATTCACAAATATTTATAAGATTCCTTTAGTTTTTATCACTGTTTTGCTGCCGCCACCATTCTTTAATAATAGCTACAGTCTTCTTTTGTAACTTACTCTGTCATGGGGGAAGTGACATTACCAGCAATGGCACGTGGACACTAATTAAAGAGTCCCTATCTTAGTTCCTCATTGCTTCTGGACTGTTTCATTGTGCTTGAGTTGCATACAACCCAGAATCAAAGCAGCGACTTATTTAGCAGCAGTCTGATGCTGTCAGTGACATAATTATGCTGGTGTGAGTCACGCAAGAGGATTTTGGCCAATATAGTAAATTTTTCTGTTCCTTATTTTTCTTTCCTCTTGTTCTGACCATTTTTTTAAAAGCAGAAAAAAAAAGCTCTCCCAAGGTAACGGGTTCCATTGTCATACTCCTCTAACAGTTAAGAAGTTTTTTTCTGATATTCACACTAAATCTGGTTACCTGTAGCTTGTATCCATTACTACATGTACTGTACTGTGGGATGATAGAGAACAGATCCTGCTGCTCTTTTGTAGGACCGGCTTTCAAGTATTTAAAAAGTGTTATCATGTCTCTCCTCAGTCTTATTTTCTCAAGGCTAAACAGGTCCAATTCTGCCAGTCTTTCCTCATAGAGCTCAGTTTCCACTTCCATGAACCTCCTTGTTGCCCTCCAGTTTGTTCTCTTCAAAGTATGTAGTTCAGAATTGGACACTGTGCTCTAGTACTCTTTTCCTGCTGCCTTCCACCTTTCCCAGCATTATTGTCTTTTCCAGAGACTCTTGTCTTCTCATGATATGCCCAAAATAGGACAGCCTCAGTTTTAACATTTTGGCCTCTATTTATTTTTATTTATTTATTTATTTGATTTATATCCCACCCACCTGGTATAATTATACCACTCTGAGATAGTTCAGGCTTGATTTGCTGTAGGATCCACTTGTTTATATTTCTGTAAAGCTGTCATCTAGCATCACATTTCAAACTCAAATTTCAATTTAGATTAAATTTAGGCTCCTGATCACTTTTTTTAAAAAATATGTGGTCATGCCCATCATCCTGGCTATTCTTCAGCTCTGGTTTATCTTTGCTCTCTCTCTTTCGATCACTTTGCACTGGAGATGCTAATCTTTTTTCAACCTCTTCTTTCAAGCACCATGTCTTGACTGTGTTTCGTCTTGTTTTTCTTTGTTTTTATCTTGATATCCCAGATGTTGCACGACTCTCCCAATCATTGATTGGAATGGCTTCTTTTGCTCCTTTATTTTCGGAGTTACCGAAAATGCAGGTTTTTGCTCTAGTTGGTCTGGCAGCCTGCTACGTGGCCCTTTGTGGCTGACATTTTTAAAAGTTTTCCTTCTTTCTCCTTCAGACATCCTACGTGCTCATAAAATGGTCTGTGTCTTGGCATCAGGGGTCACAAGCCTCCAAAAGCTTGCGCTAAGAGGCAGCACCATCGTAACTCAAAGATGAGCTTTCTGGTGGGTGGCGTGGGGACTGAGTTAGATAAAAATCTCTTCTGATTGCGATAATAGAATCATAGAGTACTTGAGTTGGAAGGGGCTTATCAGGCCATTGAGTCCAATCCTCTGCTCAATGCAGGAATCCAAATCAAAGCAGATCTGACAGATTGTTTGTCCAATTTTCTCTTGCAGGCCTCCAGAGTTGGAGTGCTCACTGCCTCTCAAGGTCGTTGGTTCCATTGTTGTACTGCTCTAACAGTTAAGACATTTTTTTCCTGATATTCTGCTGAAATTCGGCTTCTTGTAGCTAGAGCCCATTATTACATGTCCTGCACTCAGGGATGATCAAGAACAGATCCTGCCCCTCTTCTGTAGGACTACCTTTCAAGTATTTGGAAAATGCGATTGTATCTGCCCTCAGTCTCATTTTCTCAAGGCTAGGCATGCCCAATTCTTTCATTCTTTCTGCCAAGGCTTGCTTTCCAGTCCCCTGATCATCCTTGTTGCTCTCTTCTGAACTGGCTCCAGTTTGTTGGCATCCTTTTTAAAGTGTGGCGTCCAAAACTGGACACAGTACTTTTGAGCAGCAGAAGAGAGAGAAAGAGAGAGAGAGAAGATAAAAGATGAAGACCAGAGAATGGGCAACACAACAGAGAAGCCAAATGACATGATATTGAAACCTTCTCCATCCCAGGGACAGACCCACAAAGCTAGCACAAAGCTAAATCAGAGTAAGGGTAGTCCTAAATAACTTTCAGCATTCCTTGGTAAAGGTGGTCAGGTTGCTGTATCTCAAGACAGTGTCTCAAGAGACACTGGTTTTAAGAGTCCATCATTCCACTCTCACTTTAAGGTCTTGAAATCTAAGGAACTTGGTCGCTGCCAACTTTGGAACCCTAAATTTTGAGGCTCATTCCCGTGCTTCAGGATGTGCCATGCTCAGAATGTTGATATGCACAGAAACACCTTTTTTTCATCCCCTTGCATGGAATTAACTGTTATTGCTAGTGGAATTAACACACTGGCCTTTAAATACATCATTTGAGCCCCTGTGTTGTCTGATTACATCATGCCAAAGGCTGGACTGGAGGAATCCCAAACCGGAATTAAGATTGCCGGAAGAAATATCAACAACCTCCGATATGCAGATGATACCACTCTGATGGCAGAAAATGAGGAGGAACTAAAGAATCTTGTAATGAGGGTGAAAGAGGAGAGTGCAAAAAACGGCCTGAAACTCAACATCAAAAAAACTAAGATCATGGCCACTGCTCCCATCACCTCCTGGGAAATAGAAGGGGAAGATATGGAGGCAGTGACAGATTTTATTTTCCTGGGCTCCATGATCACTGCAGATGGAGACAGCAGCCACGAAATTAAAAGACGCCTGCTTCTGGGGAGGAAAGCGATGACAAATCTTGACAGCATCTTAAAAAGCAGAGACTTCACCTTGCCAACAAAAGTCCGAATAGTCAAAGCTATGGTTTTTCCTGTCGTGATGTATGGAAGTGAGAGCTGGACCATAAAGAAAGCAGACCGCTGAAAAATTGATGCCTTTGAATTGTGGTGCTGGAGGAGGCTCTTGAGAATCTCCTGGACTGCAAGGAGAACAAACCTATCATTTCTAAAGGAAATTAACCCTGAGTGCTCACTGGAAGGACAGATCCTGAAGCTGAGGCTCCAGTACTTTGGCCATCTCATGAGAAGACTCCTTGGAAAAAAAACTTGATGTTGGGAAAGTATGATGGCAAGAGGAGAAGGGGACGTCTGAGGATGAGATGGCTGGACAGTGTCTGCGAAGCAACCAACATGAATTTGACACAACTCCGGGAGGCAGTGGAAGATAGGAGGGCCTGGCATGCTCTGGTCCATGGGGTCACGAAGAGTCAGACACGACTAAACGACTAAACAACTAAACAACGACATTGTCTGATTCATATGCAAGAAAGAAAAGAAAAAGCCAATGAAGAGAAATGGCAAAACCAAATGAGAAAAATATTTGTTAGAGTGCCTATATTTATTTTTCTATGATCGGGGTCATATTACTGGCATTAAGTCCAACTAAGTAATCTCAGTGGTGAATTGTTACTAGTTTAAAAGTTGGTGCTTGCATTTCCTGTCACACACCAGTTCCATGACTTAGCATGTGACAACGAATACAAATGCCAAGTTATTTACTAGTGGAAATTGACCACTGAAATTCATGCTGTTAGATGTAACAATAGTGTAATTTTTTCATTTAGATTCTGGCCTTTAATAGCCAATGCATTTTGTGAGTTCCTGTTTCCTTCACTGGTAAAATTATAAATCAAAATAAATATGGAGCATTTAGCACGGACAGCGAGAGAAAACTATTACTGCACTTGCAAATGAGAACATGTAGCATTCTGTAAATGTATAAATGGGAAACATTATTGGGACATGTAAATTTTAAAACTAGATTAACACCTAAACACAGAGCAGGTACATTTTTTTTAAAAAATTAGCTGAATCTCTGTGGAGCAAAATAATATCTGTGCTATTTCTATGTGTAGGAATATTTTGGCCAATCTCTAGTGATGGATCTAACTCTATGATTCTACTAACTTCAGATGGAAGGATGTGACTTTTCAGAGATTCAGACCCAATCAGCATTTCTACTTAAAAATAAAAATACGAATTTGACTTTATCTACCTTTCCTGTTTGAGATGGGCAGACATTAGAAGGATGGTGTTAATTCTGATGTGTGAGAGTGTTTTTTTTCCCTTGCAAAGAATGCATTCATTTCACAACTCCCTTTCTCTCTCAATTTCAGCCTAATTTCAGGAGGAGTTCAGTTTGTTGTGGGATGAATAACAGCTTCACTCTGGTGTTCTGCGTCAC
Source organism: Pogona vitticeps (assembly GCF_051106095.1). Classification (NCBI taxonomy): domain Eukaryota; kingdom Metazoa; phylum Chordata; class Lepidosauria; order Squamata; family Agamidae; genus Pogona; species Pogona vitticeps. The sequence continues at coordinate 189,377,137 of NC_135787.1, read as the reverse complement.
CGAGGTGTATATACGCTTCCTTCTTGCATTTTTGTGGTTGTGCTTTAGAGGCAGACTGGAGTGGGGGAGGGAGAGAGAGAGAAATTGAAAGAGAGAAAGAGAGAGGAAGGGAGGGAGGGAGGATGGGAACAGAAGTTTGCAACAGACGCTGGAGAAATGAAAGATGGGATTGTTCGATAGGGAAGCCACCTGGCTACTGTGATTCCACTGAGTGGCCATAGATAATGGAGCATCTCAAGAAGACCTGTCCCCCTTTCTCCTGGGATGGGCTAGGGGGAATCGCAGGCCGTGAGACAAAAGAACATTGAAATGTGACCTTTCAGAAACGGCTCTTTCATGAAGGAATATCAGTGCCTATACACTTCGTAAGGGCCCCCACACAGTATGAAGGCTATTTCCTTAAACCTTTTCCCGAGCATTTGCCAGAGATTGGAGGCGTCCCTTCGGCAGACTGCATTGGCCAGGATCCCGCATGGTCTTTATAAGCAAGGAAATTGAGACTAAACATTAGGAAGACGGTGCTGACAGCCAGAGTGGTGTGACCATGGGATGATGGACCCCTGTCAGAGGTTTGCAGGCTCTCTTTTGCTGGAGGTTTTCGAGCAGGGGGTCGGACGCCCCTTCTGCCAAGGCCCTGCCGGCTTGAGAATTGTAGGAGTTTTATTCATTTATTTGGCTTTTATACCACCAGGTATGAAAGCCAAATAAATATGGCTTTTACACCTGGCTAGAGTGGTATGACCACAGGACAAATTTCCAAATACAGTAGTCCTTGATCAAGCTGGAATTTTTAGCATGTATACATTACTGAAACAGCAACGTCTACGTTGGCTTGGGCATGTTGTGAGAATGGCTGATAGATGGATTCCAAAAGATCTCCTGTGTGGAGAATTAGTGCAGGAAAATCGCCCCAGAGGAAGACCACAGCTGCAATACAAGGATATCTGCAAGCGGGATCTGAAGGCCTTAGGAATGGACCTCAACAGATGGGAAACCTTGACCTCTGAGCATTCAGCCTGGAGGCAGGCGGTGCAGCATGGCCTCTCCCAATTCGAAGAGACTCTTGTCCAGCAGGCCGAGGCAAAGAGGCAGTCCTGAAAGCAGCAAAATCAGTGAGCTGGACAGGGGACAGATTGTATTTGTCTTCAGTGTGGGAGGGATGGTCACTCTCGAATTGGCCTTCTCAGCCACACTAGATGCTGTTCCAAGTCCTCCATTCAGGGCACGTTACCATCATCTCTCGAGACTGAAGGGTACCTAATCCCTAAATACCACCCATCTAGATGAATCTGGGTGGTTTACAGTCCAAGAAAAGCAATAAAATTAAAAACATCAATAAAACAAGCAAACATAATCCCAGATGGAAAAATCAGGGGAAGAAATTAAGGAATGTCAGAAGGGAAGGCCTGCCTGAAGAGCCAGGTCTTTGGTTTATTCTTAAAAACTCCCAGCGAGGGAACCAGATGGGTCTCGGGGGGGGGGGAGTTCGAAAGGCGTTATAAGAGTTATAATCCCTCAAAGGATAGCATTTACTCTAAATAAACGATTCCCTCCTTCTTTGATTTGGAATGAGGCACTGGATAGAGCATCCAATTTAGGGCTACATTGCATTACATATAGGCATGCTGCCTTTAGTAGGTGTGGTTCAGAGGGCCTTTTCTGGACTGGGAGGAGCTATCAATCTATCCAACACTAACCAATTGTTCCCTTTACTGGCTTTGATTCAACGAGAGGCTTGGTTTCCCCCAAAGACTTCTTGGCACACTAACTTGACAGGGGGCTTACAGTTCAGTTGTTGCTGTCAAATTGTTTCACACAGGCACTCTCAAAAAAGAAAAAAAGAGAGAGAGAGCTCCCTCCCACTGGAGACCAGCCTGGCCCCCTCTTGGCTGTCCTTCCACAAGCAGACAAATACCTTTCTCTTCAGGTAAGCTTTCCCTCCGTGACTGGCTGCCTGAGTGAGAATTTTAGATGGCTTGTTACACATTACTGTTCTGACTGGGTCTTTAGTCCTAACTGTGTTTACCATCTCTCAGAGTGGCATTTGTTTGTTCCTTTTAAATATTTGCATTCCTATGGTTTTAGCTTTAATATTGTCTTTTAGTGATGTAAGCTGCCTCTTTATTAGAGATGGGGGTATTCATATACAAATATCCCCTCACGGGTGGCGTTAACAAGGGTCCAGCCCCATGGGGCCAGATGGTCCACTCACTGACCGCAGTGGACGCAGATGGCGTGATTCTACCAGTGGCTCTGCAGCACTCAATCTGCTCGCCACTCCTGGCAGGAGGCGGAAGGACAAGCGCCGCTGCATGGCCAAAGAGCGGCGAGTGGATTGCGCACTGCAGAGCCATTGGTAGAATCGCACCATCCCCGTCCGTGGTGGATCAGTGAGTGGACAGTCTGGCCCTATGGGGCTGGAGCCTCATTAATGCCATCTGTGCGGGGGTATTCGTATATGAATATGTATACCCCCCATCTCTACTTTTTATGCTTATCGTTCTTAGCTTTGAATATGCCAAAACTTCCCTGTTGTTCCTTTTATCTCTTGACTCCTTACTTTGGCATTCCAGCCCCCTAGAATGAGAAGAACATCTTTCTTTGGTGTCAGCTCTAGAAGGTGTTGTAAATCTTCATAGAATTGTTCAATTTCAGTCTCCTCAGCAATGGTGGTTGGTGCATAAACTTGAATTACTGTGATGTTGAAAGGTCTGCCTTGGATTCATATTGAAATCATTCTCTCATTTTTGAGATTGTATCCCAGTAGAGCTATTCCCACTCTTTTGTTGACTATGAGGGCTACTCCATTCCTTCTACAGGCTTCTTGCCCACAATAGTAGATATGATAATCATCTGAGTTGAATTCACCCATTCCTGTCCATTTTAGTTCACTGATGCCCAGGATGTCGATGTTTATTCTTGCCATCTCCTGTTTGACCACCTCCAGCTTCCCAAGGTTCATAGATCTTACATTCCACGTTCCTATGCAGTATTTTTCTTTGCAGCATTGGACTTTCCTTTCACTTCCAGGCACATCCACAGCTGAACGTCCTTTCGGCTTTGGCCCAACCACTTCATTAGCTCTGGAGTTACTTGTCCTCCACTCTTCCTCAGCAGCATGTTGGTCGCCTTTCGACCTGAGGGTCCCATCTTCCAGCGTCATATCTTTTAGCCTTTTGTTTCTGATCATGGGGCGTTCTTGGCAAAGATACTGGAGTGGCATTGCCATTTCCTACTCCAGGTGGATTGTGTTTAGTTGGAACTCTCCACTATGACCTGTCTGTCTTGGGTGTCCCTGCACGGCATAGCCCATAGCTTCTCTGAGTTACTCAAGCCCCTTCGCCATGACAAGGCAGCAATCCATGAAGGGGAAAGAAAGGGTGAAAGAACCTTAATGGACACAACATCTACTTTTCATGGCTACATATGATGCCCCCCTGCTGTTGGTGGAGGGAAGATGGAAGATGGGTTTCTTTGCAGCGTTGGCTGGAATTGGCCATGAAACCATCAGAGATTAGCTGCACTTCATGGTGGAGTTAATGCTGCTTTCAACTGATGCATTGTCACAGTAATGTGTATTTTGGCAATGAGCAAGTGATCGTTAATGCTATGTATAAGCTGAGGCTGACACCAGGGTAAACAAGACATGCTTACTATGATTGCCCAGTCTTCCTTAAATATTGACGCTAAAGACTTCAGATTTCCATCTGGATTCCAGGAATCTAGAGTTTGCAGGTGCTTCAAGATGTATTGGGTTTTTTTTTTTGCCCAAATTAATAATAGAGCATAGTTACCATTTTATTTTGCTGCCTCTACATAGTCTTCAGCCATCTCATAATGTAATAATAATGTTATCATTAAAACTGGAAGGGACCCTCTGGATCACAGAGTTCAGCCCTGTCAAGGAGGCCCAGTGGGGGGAATCGAACTCCCGGCCTCTGGCTCCAACCACTGAGCTATTTATCCTGCATAGAAGTGACCATGGGATCTCAAAGGCTATACCAGGAAAGCACATGGTCTGGAAGTTTGAAAGATGAAAGCTTTTGGTTAGCACTACGTTGCTCCAACTCCCAACTGCAGTGAAAGAAATCGAGCAGAGAACTTAACATGCAAGATTTCTTCAAGATTTTCTAAGGAGAATCCTAAAAGATGGTGATGCCTTAGAGAACGGAAGTGGATTCACAGTGGATGTCTGTGGGAAGCTGTCAACTGGCGTTAAATCACCACTACCCCAAGAAAAATCATGCAGAGGAGAGACATTAATTCCTTAATAAATTATTTATTCAAATAAAACATTTGTTGAGATTTCTTAGGTGAACGATGCACATCTAGAGTTTTCAGCACATTGGAGAACTTTGCCTTAAGAGCTGCATTTAATCAACACTCAGGTTTTAATGGTGTGGGACATACAACCACTGGGGTGGGATAAGGCTGAATATCAGGAAAAACTTCCTGTTAGAGCAGTACGACAATGGAACCAATTCCCTCTGGAGGTGGTGAGCGCTCCAATGCCAGAGGCATTCAAGAAAAAAATTGAACAACCATCTGTCAGATCTGTTTTGATTTGTGTTTCCTGTGTCAAGCAGGGGGTTGGACTAGATGGCCTTATAGGCCCCTTCTAACTCCATTATTCTACAGTGCCATGATCAACCCAATGTTACCTTGCATGAAGCAGACACAGATTGATTGTACTCTATGGGATTGTATTTGATAAGGATGCATGTTTCTAGTCTCTGTTTTCTGTGGTATCTCTTCATCTGAGGGCCGGTGTGGGTGCGTTTCATGAAAGACAGATGCTTCTCATTTTTCGTCACCCATTTATCGACTCCTGCTCTGTGCCACGTTCATAACACGAAGGTTCCAGGCATTTGTAAAAGCTCTTTGTTTCTGCTAAAAATTTTTTTGCATGGTCTCTTATGTCATGGATGTGTTGAGAGAGAGAGAGAGAGAGAGAGAGAGAGAGAGGAGTTTGCATGGTGCTCTTTCAAAACCCAGTCACCTGTGTTCGCCAAGCGTTGCGTTAATAACTGAACACGGCCTATGCAAAGTGTACCGTGTTGGAGCAGAACTGGAATTACAGGGGAACAAACTCCTTGGCGTGCCCGGGGGTGGGGCGGGGAAAGCTGTACAAACAAGGGCTTCCAGGACCCGTTCAAAAATGTGTCAAAATTACGTCTGCAGAATGTAAGAATGGCTTAATAGAGACTCCCAGCCGACATATTGTCCAGTAAAATATGAATGTAAATATTAGGGAAAATCTTTGTGCTTTTAAGCAGCTGCTTTAGAATCCATTATTTGCCTTGGATTTTGCTCACAGCCGCGGCACGGGCCTCGTCTGACTGTGAGAGCTCTGCTTTTCTTATTCCGTTCCAACTTAAATTTAGATTTTTCTTTTTTCTTTTTTAAAAAAGCAGTCTTCTGGAAGCAGGCAGGGTGGATAAAAATCAACCATTTTAAAAAAAGAAAAATAATTGCTTTAAATCAGGAAATTTTAAACAATCACATTTTGAAAATTTAAATTGTGATTTAAATCAATTTGAATTAAACCACGTCTGCGTAGGATCTCTCGCTGCCCAGCGCTGGTTTACGGAATCTTCAGAGAAGCATGTCCAAGATGTGGCAAGGACGTAGAATTTTAATTATTTTCTGCAAATGCCCGTGTCTTTCCATCCTGAGATTGCTTGCTGAAACTTCTCCTCTCAATAGTCAGCTTTGCTGGTTTCCTACCAAAAACTCAACAAAGGAACAACAGTGTTGACAACAACAACAACAACAACAACAAAAAACCCCAGTGTCTTGTTTTAATCCCTTTTTGGTTGTTGTTGTTTTAACCTAGTTCCTTTGTAGATTAAGTGGCCAAATTTGCACTGCTCCATGTCCTTTCCTTGCACAGCAAAGATGCATTTTGGAGCAGGCATTGTTTTCATAACTGTTGCATCTTTTAAAAAAAGTTGATGCCCACTGATGCAACTCTGTTGTTGCAAATCTATGTGGTGAGCTGTAGTAGACATTTTCTATTGCGTGCCAAATTGTGCGATTCAGCATGTAAAAGCAAATGGTGACTTCATTCATGTTATTTATTCTTTTAAATTTGGTTCCAGTTATTTTTTTTTTTTGCATTTTTAAAATACTAATTCCCAAGATTTTTTTTAAAAAAACACTTAGTTCAATGTAAAAATTTGGGATTGGAGATAAATGCCAAAAAGCATGGAACAAACCTTCTTACTCAAAACATATACATCAATGCACTTTTTTTGGTACCTTAACTTCTGCCACAAGTAAACATTACAGCATAAGCTCACTAGTGCCTCCATTCCCTTTGTACAACATCACTGGCAATGTGGAAAAGCTGAAAGGAAATCCAGGCTTTGATCATGTCAACATCTGCAACTCATGGATTTGCAGCACAGTACTGTAACACAAAGAAAACAAAACTGCAGTAAAACTGCTTGTAGGATACAGTATAGCTTTCTGCCATCAGTGATGACTGCTGATGAACAATGAAGTGGAAGACAGGAGGGCCTGGCGTGCTCTGGTCCATGTGCTCATGAAGAGTTGGATGCGACTTAATGACTAAACAACAACAAGAACAAGCAGTATACTCACTGCTTTACATTGTAGCCAAGTGTCATTTCTTCAGTGTTCATGTGAAAAGATATAGTAAGATATTTATGAAATGTGAGGGGGGGTGTACTCACTTCTGTGATATAATGTAATGCATGTTTCTTGGCAATGTAACACCAAATGAATTAATTGTTGCAGAGCTATGCATTTTTGGTTAAATTCCTTTAGCCGCACAACAGAAGTGTAGGGATTTATGGAGCAGAGTAGCTTCACGTTCCCCAGATCAGTCCACTCTTTTTCCCCCCTCTCTCATCAACTGGCGCTTACAATCTGAATAACTCATCCTTAGACATCAGGAAGAGAAAGAATGCAAAGTTTCATTACTTACAGTTGAACAGCTCAAACAGCAATCTGACAGACATGACTGCTTCCAGCAACAGACTTCATCAGACTCACTGCTTTCAAAAGACTAGCAAAGAGAGGTGGGGCTCTCTTTGAATTCAGAGGCAGGGAAGGAACAATTGGTAAGTGCTGAATAGATTGACAGGAAGAGGAAGACCAAATACAAGATAGATCGACTCCCTAAAGTCCACAGGTTTGAGTCTGCAAGACCTGAGCAGGACCGGACATATTTGAGATTGTTTATTCATGAGGTCACAGTAAGCTGGGGGCCCCTCATGAACGACACAGAACAACAACATATTATTTATATATTCTCCAAGGAATATATACAATTATTTGATATTATATTGCCTGTCCCTGTAACAGGATACACTGGTAGGGTGTTTTTTTTTAAATACATAGTCAGAAAGAAAATGATTCTTCTCCTGCCCTATGATAAAATATATTATAGACAGAGTTTATATTTTCACAGCTGTACAGCTCTCATGCAACTGTAGTCTCAGAATGTGGAATTTGTGACCAAACTTTTAGTTTTTATAGGTGTGTGAATGTGCTGCGATCGAAGATGTTTTGGGAAGTTAACCCAAAAAAAGCTACATTTTATCCACTTTAGTTGAAAATTTTAAAGTTTTTTTTTTTTAAAGGCTTAACTTCATGGGTGCACTCTGTCTCTCTCAGAGAGAGGTTCTGAAAGAAGACTTGGATATAACTGGATGTGGGTTGCACTCTTGAGTAGCCCTACTGAATTCAGTCAAATTGCCTTGACGTATTGGCTAAAATTGTGCTGCTTAGTGTAGAATATCATGCTAGAGTAGGCCCACTGGATCGCTGAGGGTTTGGTCAGTCAAGTCCTCCACAAGTTTGATTGATTCCAATGAGCCTACTCTAGCTGCGACATACTATGCTAAGATAGGTCACAACTAGAGTAGGCCCATTTGAATCAGTGGAACCTATGGAGGAGTTGAATTACCAAATCCTTATTGATCCAAAGGGCTCACTCTAGTGTGACTTACAATGCTAAGCAACAAGATTTCAGCAGTGGCTAACATGTGAAAAAGCATGGGTAGCTGAAATGTAATTTAACTGAGTTATGACAGTGTCAGTGTGAAAGGAGACAGGAAAGAATTCTACCATGTCTGAAGACTGACTTCTTATGAGTTGCTAGCAAATGTTCATAACCATCAGGCCCTACCGTTAGGCAAAAGGGGGCCATTACAATAGATATAAATAGTAGTCTCAATTAGAATAGGCCCATGGACTCAATCTTTGATTGGTGAATAAATGCTTCTTTAATCCCTTTGATTCAATAGGTTTAATGCAATCAGGAATAGAGATGGTTCGTTTATCAGCCAAACAGGTGCTCAGTGCTTCAAAGCTCCGCCTCCTCCAGTGGGTGCCCAATCAGAGGCAGCAGCCTGGCTTCCCTGCCCCGCCTCCTCCAGATGTTGCCTCTGAGTGGGCACTTGCCAGAGAAGGTGGGGCTTTGAAGTGCTGAACGTATGTTCGGTCAATAAACGAATTGTCACGAACTGCCGAACCAGAAATATGTGCCTATCTTGAGTCAGGACTACCAACTGGATTCAGACCCTGGTGCATCTCTTTGGGCAAAGGTTGAATTCTCGTTTTTTTTTCTATCTGCAAGCAGTTGAGCTGGAGAAAAAAAAGTATTCTGTCATCACATGTGACTGTCAAAAATTGCCACTGCTGGTGGGAGGGTCAAACCTGAAGCGCACTGTGAAGTCACAGAGGCAGGAATGGTCTGAAAATACATGCAGTTTGGTTGATAAGTAAAAATTTGGCTGATCCACATCATGAAACCAGCTTTAGCCATTTCCATTTCCATTCAGAACAGGTCTTTTGTAAAATCAATGAATCTTAACGGCCCATTCAAGACTAAAGCATGACAAAGCATCTTGCCGTATAACTAGAATAGCCTATATCGATATACTATTCCTGAACAAGTCCACCACCACCCCGCCACAGTTACTGTGAGGATTTCGGCTTACCTCTAAGGGCACATTCGGAAGAATTCCCCGTGTGTGATTATTCAGATTCTTTTCTCCCTGAATTGCATATCTATTTAAAGGCATATCTGTGGCACCTTACAGATCACTTTAAGGACAGAAAAAGTCCATTAAATCCTGCTAAGTGGGTTGTGTGAAAAGAGGAAGAACATTTCTTTCGAAGCAGGGAAGACTTTTATCTATCTATCTATCTATCTATCTATCTATCTATCTATCTATCTATCTATCTATCTATCTATCTATCTATCTATCTATCTATCTATCTATCTATCTATCTATCTATCTATCTATCTATCTATCTATCTATCTATCTATCTATCTATCTATCTATCTATCATCACCTGCTTTTCTCTTTTAAAAAGAACCCAAGGCAAAATAAATGACATTTAAAGGTGTTTTTTTTTTAAATCCTATGTTTGAAATTGCTATCTGCCTTGAGCATTAAGAGAACCAGACCACTATTATTTGATATACTGTATATGAATTATATATCTATAAATGAATTGTAATAATAAATTAACACCCGTGTTGGCCTGGTCAGTATCCTCCAGGTGGCAATTCGAAACACGGAGCACGTGTTTGCTCAAAAGGTGTCGGCGGCGTGATTTAAAGGCCCCAAGGTGAGCGTTCCTTCCAAAAAAAGCCTGGTTCATTAATATTTTTCTCCACGCTGAAAAACAGAGAGGGAAAATGAGCAGTAATGAGGTCATGGCACATGTTGCCGTGCCAACCACCGGCTTTCCTTGTTTTGATGTTGGGAGCGAGGTTTGAACGGGGGTCCTTCAGACGGGCAGCAGTGTCGGCGCATGGATCTTTCCTGAGCCGTGGAGGTGAACACCTGGCCTTGCTCTCTTTCTGCCTTCTCCATAAGAGAACATGGGACAGGCGTGACACCCTCGTTCTCCGGGAATGAACCTCCATAACAGCCAACACTACAGCCACAGGTGTGGCCAAAACCCCACCCCTCTCGGATCGAAGAGCAAGCCATCTCCACTCTTCCTGTTGTGGTGGCATTGGGCCCACTCTTCCCATGCCTTTAAATTAAACCTGAAATCAACACAGGAGTCGCTCTGTTGGATCAGAAGGAAGCTCAGGCACCTCGCCTGGCATGTTGTTTCCAACAGTGGGGAGCCAGGCGCCTCAGGAGCTCACATGCGGGAAGGATGTAGGAAGGGATGACCGATCCCTGTTACTTGTCTTGAAGACCTGGCATTCACAGCTATACTGCCTCTGCAGAGGGAGGGTCTATTTGGTTGCCTTTGGCCAGAGGGTGGGAAAAATCCTCTTTATAATAATATAATATATTATTTATTTATTTTATTTTTATTTGTTTTTATTCATTTATTCCATTTATACCCCGCCCATCTGGTCATTACGACCACTCTAGGCGGCTTACAACACAAAATACAAAATACGAGAACAATATATAAATAAAAAGAAATTTTTACACAATTAAAGAATTCTATAAGATGGAAAAAACAGAAAAAATCATAATAGGGAAAGCAAGAGAGAAAGTCAGGGATTAACTGGGGGGGGGGGAAGGCCTGCCTAAACAACCATGTGAATTTCGTTGTATGATATACTGTGTATATACTTACAATGACAATAAATTATATTATTATATTATTATTTTCAGTTGTTTCTTGAAAATACCCAGCGAGGGAGCTGCGTGAATCTCCGGAGGCAGCTTGTTCCAGAGGTGAGGAGCCACCGCCGAGAAGGCCCGGTTTCTTGTTTTTTCCTTCCGGGCCTCCTTCGGCGTCAGGCTCCTCAGCCTCACCTCCTGACTCGCACGGGTGACCCCGGTAGAACTGGGTGGGAGTAAGCATTCTGCCACGTATTGAGGCCCCAAACCGTTTAGGGCTTTATAAATAAGCATCAGAACTCTGAAGTCGACGTGGAACCGAATGGGCAGCCAGTGCAGCGTGGCCAGAATAGGAGAAATGTGATGGTATTTTCTCGCTCCACTAAGGAGTCTGGCCACCGCATTCTGCACCACTTGGAGTTTCCGCATCAACTTCAAAGGTAGCCCCACGTAGAGTGCATTACAGTGGTCTAATCTTGAGATTACAAGCGCATGCACCAAAGTAGTGAGCGCCCCCACATCAAGATAGGGCTGCAGCCGGGCTATCCGCCAAAGGTGGAAAAAGGCGGTGCGGACCACCAACGCCACCTGAGTCTCCATGGTGAGTGCCGGGTCCAGATGAATTCCCAGGCTGCGGACCCCATTCTTGGCGGCAAGGGCCACCCCCCCAAATGAGAGAGAGTCACCCACGCCACCAATAGTGGGGGCGCCCACCCTCAGAACTTCCGTCTTGTCCGGGTTCAGCCTCAGCCCATTTTCCTGCATCCATTGCAGTACAGTCTCCAGGCAGCGCTGAAGGGACAGGACGGCATCACCTGCGGTTGGTGGAAAGGAGATGTAGAGCTGGGTGTCATCAGCGTACTGATGACAGGATGCCCCACACCCCCTGATGACCCCACCCAGCGGCCTCATATAGATATTAAACAGTATTGGGGGGACCCCACAGTTGAGACTCCACAGCACTGAGACACTCTCACCAAGCTTGAACTCTCTGTGGACGGTCCTCCAAGAAGGAACGGAGCCAGGCAAGCGCCAGGCCACCGACTCCCAACTTGGAGAGCCTCCCCAGGAGAATACCGTGGTCGACGGTATCAAAGGCCACTGAGATGTCGAGGAGGACCAACAGAGATGTTTTTCCCCTGTCAGCCTCCCTCAACAGGTCATCGTACAGGGCGACCAATGTCGTCTCTGTACCATGGCGTGGCCTGAAGCCCGACTGAAATGGATCCAGGGCATAATATAATAATTTAATTCTGCAAAATGTAGGCTTTATATACATTACACACACACACACACACATATTATATCATTACTGTATATGTATATAATGTATACATTATATACTGTTTATAATGTTTATATATATTATATATATTGATAGATTACATACATACATACATACATACATACATACATACATACACACATACATACACGTACGTACGTACGTATGTATGTATGTATGTAAACATAAACAGTATACAGTATAATGTATACATTATATACATATACAGTAATGATATAATGTGTGTGTGTGTGTATAATGTATATAATGGCTCCCAGAAACCTGAGAAATTCTGCAAAATGTAGGTTTAAATATATTACACACACACACACACACACACACACACACACACACACACACACACCCTAAAAATGTGAAATTCAGCAGAGTTGGTAATAATCTCCACATTCTATTTCAATGAATTGCACATCATGTAAAGAAGTTATTTTTTTGTCTATTTAGAAGTAGATGGTTCTCACTAGATGCTTTTGAGGGCTAGGACGATGAGAGAGTGAGCCCTTGGTAATTCCCTTTCTGGTTCATTAGCTTCAGATCAGACCTGGAGTGGACAATCATTTGAATGGGAGACTTTTTCCAAAAGATTGTCTCCCTGGTGGTCTTAGAAGAAGCTTAGAACTTCAGAGCTGGAAAGGAACTTACAGAGCATCAGGTCCAGCCCCTGTAAAGGACGCACAGTTGGGGGGAACTGAGCTCCCCACCTCTGGCTCTGCAGCCAGATGCCTAAAGTTTGTCCTTTTTTTGGAAGACAATGTGTGGCCAGCCTGGTCAGGATTTATAAGCTCAGAAATTAGGACTCCTTACTCAGGGTTTCCTGACTGACTCTCCATGATTTCCCAGAGATGATGATGACTGACTGACACAAGGCTTGCTGGCAAACTCCCTTTAATCCACCAGTTTCTCTAATGGTTAATTAAAGGGGGCATCGGAGTCTGGTTTTGATTTAGGCTTTATTTTCAGCTCTACAATGAAGTCAGATCACTGGAGATGAAGTCGAGGAAGTCAACAAATTAAAAGCAATCAAAAGAAAGATAGAAACATGTGCAGATTGAATTAGGGGTTTCCCTTCCTCTCATCTTAGCTTTATTGCTGATAATATTATTAGATTACGACAAGCGTGGAAACATTACGAATCATGCTCATTTTCTCACTCTTCGTGCTGTTTGTTTCCACTTAGTTTCTGGGCAGTACGGAGACCAGTTGGCAAGAGACTGCCTGTCTGATTCTTGACCCCACGAGCCTGCCTGGGACGTAATGATACATAATGATATTGATGTGATATACATGTGTTTGGAAATGGGGAGAGGCAAGAAAGAAGATATTCCAGATTCACACTTTTGTCATTCTGATGCGAATTAAGATCAAGGAAGGGAAAGCTTCCCTCGAGATGATCATGATGATGTAATGGTTTTCCCAAAAGAATCGCGCTAGATCTGTACAAAAATGCATCCTCTTATCTAAAAGTTCCATGTCTGAATCAGCCGTTATCAAGCCGAACGAGAGCCATTTTGGTGCCGTCCATGGGGAGCTGATAGCCGTTCTGTTCTCACGCAAACACACAGAGAGCTCGGCAGAATCAACAACTCCTCTGAGATGGCGTTCTCATGTAGCCGAGAGTACCCATTCCCCTCTCTCCTCATGGAGAACAACGGAGGTACCTGCCGTTGACTTCATATGATGAATGAGTTCATTAATTGAGGCTGCAAGACTGGGCAATGGAACATGGATTTCTTTTGTCATGATTCAAGAGTGTATCCACACTACGTTTGATCCCACGTGAATTCGGTCCTAGACAACTTTGCAATTTGTAGTTGGTGAGATACTCCATGAAGAGCTATAGTGCTTTAGTTCAGGATAGCTCTCAGGATTTATTTGAATAGAACCAGGGTGGCCGTCAAAGTGGGATCAATGAGCTACAAGTTATGTAATGCTTGTTGTTCTGTGCTATCAGGTCACCTCCGATTTATGGTGACCCTATGAATGTCCTGTCCTCAGCTGCCTTGCTCAGCTCTCGTAGACTCAACCCTGTAGCCAGTCTATCTCGTATTTGGTTTTCCCGTTTTCCTGCTGCTTCCAACCTTTGCCAGCATTATTGTCTTTTTTTAGAGAATCCTGCCTTCTTGTGATGTGCCCAAAGTAGGATAGCTCCAGTTTCAATTTTTGTCTCTAGAGACAATTCAGCCTTGCTTTTATCTAGGACCCACTCGTTTGTCTTTCTGTTAGTCACAGTATCCACAAAGCTCTTCTCCAGCACTGCATTTCAAACGAATCAAATTTTCCCCCTGTTGGCTTTGTTAACTGTCGAATTTTCACACCCATACATGGTGATCAGGAATACAAGACTGCAATGCGCTTTACGTGGGGCTGCCTTTGAAGACAGTCCGGCGACTGCAACTGGTCCAGAATCGAGCGGCGCGGCTGGTGAGTGGTGTGGCCGCCAGGGAACATATCAAGCCGATTCTATATAAGTTACATTGGCTACCAGTTGCTGCCCGGGCCCAATTCAAAGTGCTTGTTTTGACATACAAAGCCCTAAAAGGCTTGGGCCCTGGATACCTGAAGGACCGCCTCCTTCCATATGAGCCTACCCGGCAGTTAAGATCTAGCCAGGGGGCCCTTTTGAAAGAGCCGTCCCTCAAGGAGGTAAGAGGGACGGCTTGTAGACAAAGGGCCTTTTCGGCAGCTGCCCCCAGACTATGGAATGCCCTCCCGACTGAGATTCGTCTGGCGCCGACGTTGATGACATTTCGGCGCCAGGTCAAAACCTTCCTGTTCCAGAAGGCTTTTAATTGAAATAATATTAGCTGTGGGTCCGATGGCAATTTTAATTGTATTTTAATTGTATTTTAATTATTTTATCCTTTACTCTGTATTGAATTTCAATTGTTGTAAGCCGCCCAGAGACCTCTGGGTAGTGTGGGCGGCATATAAATTAAATATATTATTATTATTATTATTATTATTATTATTATTATTATTATTATTATTATTATTATTATTATTATTATTATTATTATTATTATTATTATTATTATTATTATTATTATTATTCATCATCTTGGTCTCCAGTGACACAGCCTTACACTTGATGGCCTTTTCCAGTTCCTTTATTCCTAGTATCAACATTCTTCTTAATTTCTGTGCTGCTGTCTCCATTCAGATTGATGACTGAACCAAGGTACACAGAATCTTTCTTGCACTCTTCCTTTATTCCAGAAATAAAGGAAATGACTTCAACTACTTTACAATAGCATTTATTGTACTAATGCTACACCAGAAGGCTAGAATGTCTGTATCAGTTTGTTGAAGATGGGTGAGAACTGAGATCACAGATTTAATGCCCCACCCATTTTAAAATAGGATGGATTTTTAAAAAAAGAACCAGCAAGAACAATAAAAACATTCCGATACTAGAAGTTCCTTATTTCTACCTAAGTGTCTGAAATGGGCTGCCCATGTCCTACAATTTCTTTTCAGCAAACAAGGACCTACACTTCTCAGGATCATGTTACCTAGCAGACTACCTTCCTTTATGTGAGATATTTGATAGACATCATAATCTTGTTCTCTCGTGCAATCTCATGCATTGAACAGCAATAATGTAAGCATCTCCCTTCCCTCCTGATGGGAATCTGCTTCATGTGGTCAGTTGCATGCGGGTTGTAAAACTGGACATTTGACCAGTGACACAAAGGATCACCCCTGGACTGCAAGGAGAACAAACCTATCAGTTCTAAAGGAAATCAACCCTGAATGCTCACTTGAAGGACAGATCCTGAAGCTGAGGCTCCAGTACTTTGGCCATCTCATGAGAAGAAAAGAGTCCTTGGAAAAAACCTTGATGTTAGGAAGGTGTGATGGCAAGAGGAGAAGGGGACGACCGAGGATGAGATGGCTGGACAGTGTCTGCGAAGCAACCAACATGAACCTGACACAACTCCGGGAGGCAGTAGAAGACAGGAGGGCCTGGCGTGCTCTGGTCCATGGGGTCACGAAGAGTCGGACACGACTAAACGACTAAACACACAAAGGATCACAGGATATAGAGATCTGTTAATCTTGTAACTTAAATACCCTGTAATGCAATTTCTTTAGCTTGGTTTTCATATTGGTGGCTGAATTCATTCATGTTATTTATTCTTTTAAATTTAGTTCCAGTTTTTTTTGCATTTTTAAAATATTGTCTAATACCCAAGATTTTTTTAAAAAAACACTTAGTTCAATGCAAAAATTTGGGATTGGAGATAAATGCAAAAAGCATGGAACAAACCTTCTTACTCAAAACATATACATCAATGCACTTTTTTTGTACCTTAATTTCTGCCACAAGTAAACATTACAGCATAAGCTCACTAGCGCCTCCATTCCCTTGTACAACATCACTGGCAATGTGGAACAGCTGAAAGGAAATCCAGGCTTTGATCATGTCAACATCTGCAACTCATGGATTTGCAGCACAGTACTGTAACACAAAGAAAACAAAAATGCAGTAAGACTGCTTGTAGGATGCAGTATAGCTTTCTGCCATCAGTGATGACTACTGATGAACAATGAATGCAATATGCAATAATAAAATGAGAGAACACAATCCATTGGTTGAAGGGTTGCCTTCAAACCTAGCTTACAAGTTTCAAGATGGCCAGTCCTATGAACAATAACCCCTTCATGGATTAACAAACCTAGACAGCATCTTAAAAAGCAGAGACATCACCTTGCCGACAAAGGTCAGCATAGTCAAAGCTATGGTTTTTCCAGTACAGTAGTGATGTATGGAAGTGGGAGCTGGACCATAAAGAAGGCTGACCACCAGAGAATTTATGCTTTTGAATTGGGGTGTTGGAGGAGACTCTTGAGAGTTCCCTGGACTGCAAGGAGAACAAACCTATCCATTCTGAAGGAAATCAAGCCTGAGTGATCACTGAAAGGACAGATCCTGAAGCTGAGGCTCCAATGCTTTGGCTGTCTCATGAGAAGGGAAGATTCCCTGGAAAAGATCCTGATATTGGGAAAGTGGGGAGGCAAGAGGAGAAGGGGACGACAGAGCATGAGATGGTTGGACAGTGTCTGCGAAGCAACCAACATGAATTTGACCCAACTCCGGGAGGCAGTGGAAGACAGGAGGGCCTGGCGGCTCTGGTCCATGGAGTCACAAAAAGTCGGACATGACTTAATGACTAAACAACAACAACAAATGAATAATAAACGAGCTATTGATCTATTGATGAGTTCTTACGCTACATACAGTATCTTCTTGATCCCTAGTTCACCATCTGATCTATTTTACTACTTCGCCTTCCGAAACACATCACCACCTAATAAGGACCAGAAGCATGGCATTTTAAGAATAATTCCCTTTCATTGCTACCATTCTGTGTCTTCCACCTTTCTATCTGTCTCTTAAAGTTTTTAAAGCACCACCTTTCAGTTTTGACTCACAACCCATTTAGGTCAACATCTCGCATGCACAGGGTGGTTCGGCGCCTTTAATTTCAAAGGCATTAAATGAGCTTGAATCTCGGCACTTTGTTTCCACTTAGATGTGGATCGGGCCGTAAGAAATAACACCCTGCACGGATTTTGCAGGCTCCGGTGAAGGTATGCTGAACAGAACTGTTTATGTACATGTTCAAAGGAAAGGAAGTTTGAATCTCCTACAATATAATTAAAATGTGTATTTCAGTGATAACTGAATCAGAAATAAACACAAAGCGAATAGGGGAGGGAAGGAGGGGAGGAGGTGGAAAATGCACCCACTGCCGATGTGCTCGGAATTAATTTTCTTAGGTAAAGCGTTCAACGTTGGGTAGATAGAAAATCTCTTGCAGGCTCCACCATTGGCACCTCTAGCTGTCTGATGCTGTCCTGCCATGAAGGATTTTGACCTCCGTTTGAAAGGGGGAAAGGATACACTGGAATTGAGAAACGAAGCACACTGTGGCCCACAAGGAGCATAATTTATGTGCTCGTTTTCTTTTTTGTTCTGGATTTTTTTGATTTCTAAACTTAGACGTGCAGCCCACAAAGAGTTACTTTAGGGGGATTAGCGATTGATCTTCCTTTCTCTCGGCATTTCTCGCTTTTTCTTCATCTCCTCTGCGTTCCTCCTCACGCTCCCCTCCCCTGTTCTCTCTCTCTCTCTCTCCCCCCCCCCCCAAAATGCACACACGCTGAAGCAAATGCTTGAACTTCCAGCAGATGCTTAGCTGAAACTTTGTCTATTACAGAGGTAGCAAGTTGTTGGGCATTTGAGGTGCCCGGTGGATGGGTGGGGGGGGGCATTCTCCTTCTCTGGATAGTGGTCCCTGGTAAGGTCCCCATGCTAAACATTTTGGGCTGTCCCTTTCACCAAGCAATAAAGAAGTTTGAGGCCAGACTTTTTGCAGACCCCCCCCATGATTTTGCCACTGAAAATAGTAATGCTCTCATAATGACCCTATATGGTTACAAGCCCCACAACATCTAGTATTGTGTGTTCATGAAATGTCTGCTGTATTTATAGGTGTGTGAGTACCACACAGTTACTTTCAGTCCTAACTTCCAGAGAAATGACAACTCATTTTTCTGTATCTCATTGGGTCACTTCTAATTTATAGTGGCCATATAAATTAATGACTTCCGAAAAGGTAATTAAAGATGCTGTCATTAACAGCCCTGCTGTGGTCTTGCCAATGCAAGACTGTGATTTTCTTTAATTTTATTTATTTATTTATTTATTTATTTGATTTTTACCCCGCCCCTCTAGACAACGTCTACTCGAGTCAATCTATCTCACATTCAATTTTCCTCTTTTCCTACTGCCTCCCACTTCCACATTATAGTCTTTTTCAGTGAGTCTTGCTTCTCATGATGTGTCTGAAGTACAATAATCTCCATTTAGTTTTTTCTGTTCCTAGTCCTCATTTGATCTAGATTTGATCTTTATTTGTTTTCCTTGATGTCCAAGGCATTTGTAAAGCTTCCTCCCACACCACATTTCAAATAAGTCATTTTTTCCCATCAACTTTCTTTACTGTCCATTTCTCACATCTCTATGACAACTCTTCAAACATTTGAAGGTAGGTACCATTCTTCTGCCTGGTCCTATCGAGGAGAAAGGCAGGGTGTAAATATTTGAAATAAATATAAAGGAATATAAACCTCTCAAAGTATTTTTCATTGATGAACAGGTTAAGCTTGCAAATATGAGATGCACCATTTTTGAATCTTCTTCTCTAACACCAAAACATTTGAGTCTGTTTTCTAGCGGAATCAAGCTGTACATTACAAAACAGCATGTCCTTAAAAAAGGGATACTTTAAGTGCTAAAAAGGCCTGATTATCTCAGCAGGAGTTTGCAACACCATCTGTAGTTCACTTGTTTGCTTGCTCTGTTTTGTGACTGGTCCCTGGAAGACAAGCATATGTTTCGTGTGCAAGAACGGCCGTTCTGTCATAAAAATCTCACTAAATCACATCCCTGGAACGCCAATGAGTTTTAGCTTCTAGTGATGGTTTGTCTGTAATGTGGAGCTTGACCTTGAGATTCAAAGCTGCTCGGTTGAGTTTCTAGCTGGACTCAAATCTGAACGCACCTCTTTCCCCTTTTATATTGGCATGTCCTCTCTTTGTTCCAGCATTGCTACAGAGAATTCAAGTACAAAAGATTAAATTCTTGTCTCTGGTCCCTTTCAAAATCCTTCCAGAAGCAGAGAAAAAGAGAGACAATACATTGCATGTTTAATTCCTCTCCAGAAGCATGTCTCTCTCCTCCTGTCAAAGTGTTCTTAGGATACAGTTGTGCCCCGCAACACGATGATAATCAGTTACCCTGAAATTGCTGTTAAGTGAAAACATCGTCCAGCGAAAACAGTTTCCCCACTGGAATGCATTGAAACGCATTTAATGTGTTCCAATGGGGAAATTACCTCATTGTCCAGCGAAGATCGCCCATAGGGGAAGCCATTTTCCGAGTGCCGATCAGCTGTTAAAATGGCTGCCCTGCGAAGCATGGGTCCGGAAAACACAGAGCAGCCATTTTGCAGAGCTGGAAAACATTGTCGTCTTGCGAACAAACGGTTTGCGAAGCACAGACCTAATCGTCGTCAAACGAAAATCCCCCATAGGAAATGATCGCAAAAAAGTCACTGTCCTGTGGATTCATCATACAGCGGGGTCATCCTCTAGCGAGGTACCACTGTACCTGATCCTTTTGATGCAGAACCTGCGCGAACTGCTGAATTGCTGGTTCGTGCCCACCTCTAAGTGATTATTATACTCAAAGCAATTTTTATTGTACATGCTGGCTGGGGGATTTCTGAGGGCTACAACCCAAAACACCATGGTTTCCAAGCTCTGTTAGCCATGCTAGTCTGTACGGAACATCCATGTGGACTCTACCACTAATTATCAGACATTGGTGACAAAAAAGCAGGAGAAAACATCTTGTAAACTTCTTTTTGGCCCTCCGTTAAGTGCCCTTAGAAAAAGGAGACAGGGTGAAATGATCTGATTTTTGCAGATCTCTCCTGGGGGGGAGTTGGGTTCATGGACTGAAAGGGGGTGCGCTCGAAAATTTCAGAGGGGTCATCCTTCCTCTCCTCGTTGCTAACCTCCAGTGCTTTCTTGGCACATTTAAAGAAAGTGCTGCCCTGCGAAAGGCGGGGAACCCGAACCCTTTCCCGTTTATGTCAACTATTTCCTGCCACCAGGTAACCGACGAGGGAAAGGATGGGCGAGGTGCCCACAGTGAAATTGCGAACCGGGCAGAACAAAGCGGCGGTGCTAAAGCATGAGCAGAATGAAGGCACGGGCGGTTTGTAAAGAGACACAGAGAAAAAAAAAACTAAGAAGTAATTTTCATAAACTTTTAAGCGTAGCTTTAAATATCAGAAAAGCTTAAGCCGCCACGCAACAAAGGCAAGTTCCCTTTGAAAGAGTTCCAGAAAACCATGAAATGCTGTTGATAAGGCTGTGCCAATTTGTGAAGCTGGCCACAGTCTCTGCCTCATGTTTTTCTCTCTCCCCCCCCCCCTTATTTTCCCCTTCCCACCCCTCCCTATACTCCCCACATCCTTCACCCAGGCTTCATTTTCCTCTCACTCTCTTTCTGTCCTTCGCAAAATCCTGGTTGTGTTTCTGGAGTCAGAATGCTCCAGTCGCTGGAGGGTTACTTAAAGGGCTTTCCCCTCTAGAATGCCCTCTTCTTTTGGGGGGACCCTCCCTCCCTATTTCTCGTGTGAGTTCTTCTGGTCAACTTTAAGGGGGCCCGCTAGGAATTTTGACCTTCATCCTGCTTGGCCTTTGGAAGGGGGAGTTTTTGCCTATCCCATACTGGAAGAGGGTTGTGGCAAGTTGGCGGAATAAACTTTGGTCACACTGTTGGATAGTGTGGAAAAAAACAGGTATTTCCGGTGGGTCCTGCTGTAATTTCAAGTAAGGCAACAACGCATCTGACCTCCCAGCACTGTGGATCGTGCGATTACAGTGCCTGTGGCGGGAAGATGCGCTGGGCCACTTCTGGACCAACAGCCCTTGAATAAAGATGGCTCGAGGTCTGGGGGTGTTTATTAGCGGCCGGCTGGGTTCCTGCTGTCCTCAAGATCACCGGAACCTGGGGCGGGGAGCTTGCCCCTTCATTGATCAAGGAGTATTTAGATACATCATTTAACTGTTTCCGCATTACAGCAGGCCCCCTCCTTTTGACAAAGAACAAATTTTTTTGAATCTGAATGTATATTAATAAAGTGTGGCCCATATTTAACCCATACCAATGTATCACACCTTATTCCAGGGTTGGGAGGGCAAAGACCCCAGTGGTGCAAATTCATTCTTATATTGCGGCATCTCCTTCCTCCATGAAGAGGTGGCTATGGAGTCTTCTCTTTCGACTTACAGGATGAAAAACCAGTAGACATTTGTGCGAGGCCAGAATGAAGAAGGGTGCTGGGAAACTGTCATTTTCAGGTAAATCATCATCGTCAACAACAATAACAATCTTAGAACTGCAGAGCTAGAAGGGTCACTATAGATCATTGAGTCCAGCCCCTGTCAAGGAGACATAGTGGGGAATCGAACCCCCAACTTCTGGCTTCACAGCCAGATGCCTCAGCCACTGAGCTATCTGCAGTTCCTGCAGCACCATGATACCCCCCCCAAGCAATTATTAAGCAATTGTATTCCCCTATTATTGAAGGTTAGATAGCTAGATAGCTCAGTGTGTTATGTCTCTGGCTGCAGAGCTAGACATTGGGAGTTCGATGCTTCTCTGACAGAGGCTGGACTTGATGATCTATAGGATCCCTTCCAGCTCTGCAGTTCAAAGATGACGATTTAGCTAGAACTGTTATTGTTGTTGTTGTTGTTGTTGTTGTTGTTGTTGTTGTTGTTGTTGTAGGATTCCTTCAGTCTCGAGAGACTATGGTAACGTGCTCTGAACAGAGATGTCTTGGAACAGCATCTCATGTGGCTGAGAAGGCCAATTCGAGAGGGACCATCCCTTCCACACTGAAGACAAATACAGTCAGTCCCCTGTCCAGCTCCCTGGTTTACTGGTTTCGGGACTGCTTCTTCACCTCTGCCCCCTGGAACAACTGTACATTTGATAAAAGCCTGCTCATCTGACAGGAAATACACAGACATGTAAGCTCATATGTATATGTGTCCATGGTCTCTTGATGAGAGGTGGGCATGAACCAGTTGGTCCCAGGTTGTCCCAGTTCGTAAAGGTGGCTGTTCTGGTAATGCTGGTCCCTTCCCCGCCTCCTCAGTGAGCCCAGCGCAGTAGCTTCCTGCACCTGTTCAACGAATCTCTGCCCCACCCTCTTGGCTGATCTCCCAATCAGAGAAAAGGGCGGGGCAGAGAAGTCTTGGCTCTTGCTCGTGACTGGGAGATTAGCCAAGAAGGTGCAAAAAACAAACAAACTGGGCCTGGTGAGTGGCTGATCAAGTGGGGCAGTGAGAGTGGGGAGCAGCACTCTGTGCTTCCACCTTTACAAATTGGGACAAACTAGTTCGTGTCCATTTCTACTCTTGACCCGTTTTCCTGCCTGCAATGAAGAAGCAAACATTGCCTTCCATCAAGTTAAGGTTCGTATTTCCTAATGGCAGCAAACTAGCAAAGGTCCATGGTCTGAACATTGGTCCATTTTGAGTGCACATCCCGTGCTATAGTCACGAGACACTGATACAACGGACTGAGTCATTCTGGCATCTGATTATTAGTTGACAATGTCCTTTGAGAGAACAAGGAGTAATAAAACAGTGAAAAAATTTGTTGAGCTTGCCAAAGGGAATTTCTAATAGGTGAAAATGTTCCGTAGAAATGGCCTTTAGCAGCAAAACTCCTTTTGAGAGCCAGCATGGTGTAGTGAAGTGGTTCCCAACCTTAGGACATCCGGGTGTTATTGCCACCCCAACCCTGGAATAATGACATGAGACAACAAAATTGGATTACATGCGGGCCACACTTTATTTAAATGATGAAATCCAAAAATTGCCTTTCAGCCATTAAAGAATAATGGGGGGCCTGTTGTAGTGCAGAAACCGGTTAAATGCGGGGTATTTCCATACCCCTTGATCAATAAAAGGGCGAGTCCGCGGCCCCCAAGTTCCTGCGGTCCCTAGACTGCAGGATCCTGGCTAGCTGCTAATAAACACCCACAGACCTCAAGACATCTTTAACTGATGACTGTTGGTCCGGGAGTGGCCCAGCACATCCTTTCCCCACAGGCACTGTAATTGCACGATTCGCAATGCCGGGAGGTCAGATGTGCTGTTGGCTTACCTGATTTTACCAATTGGGACACACCGAAATACCAGTTATTTCTGTACTACCCGCCAGTGTGACCTAAAATATTTCAAACTAAGCCAACAAACCCTTTTCCAATGTGGGATAGGTGAAAAATCCCCCCCATCCAAAGCCAATCAGGATGAAGGTCAAAAATTCCCATCCGGCCCCAAAATAGGCGACCAGAAAACTCACACTAGAATTAGGGAAGGTGGGTGGGTGCCCAAAAAGAAGAGGAAGGCGTGGGGTGGAGTAGCTCCCTTAAAAGGTTCATCTCTCCACCCCTATTGCGCTACAGATCCTGCGATGCCTCGGTCTTTTCTGGGGTGGGCGGCAAAGGTAGCTCGCGTTGCTCAAAGTCCTAGAACTTAGCAGCCTGCTGGGACTTGGACCGCAATTCCCAGAAGGGTTTTTGGGAGCTGCAGTCCAAGAACATCTGGGTGACCGAAGGTTGGGAACCACTGATGTAGTGGATAGAATGTCAGAATAAGACTTTGGGGGATGAAAGTCCTACTTGGGCATAGACGTTCACTGGAGGATTGGCCCTCGGGGAAAAAAATGCTCCTGAAATATCTCACATACCTTGAAAGTCCTATTCAGTTCACCATAAGTCAGATGTGACTTGACAGCACATAGTAACAAGAAGCCTCCAGTCCATACTCAGAAACCTATGACTGGGCAATAAATATGTACTTGGCATGAACTGCATGTGCATCAATGGTCTTGCCTGTCACACAAAATCAGATATTTAAAAAAACATCGTTTCTCTTCTCTCTTTCGGGGAATAACTCATCAAAACATGTAAGGAGTTATCTGTCTCTTTTGAAAAAAAAATACACCTATTTCCAGAATGATTTACATAAGCTGTCCCTTTAGGTTTTGAAATATCAGACCAATTCAAAGTCAGCAAGGTCTATTGATGGATAATAGCCCTCGATGAACTAATGGAGCTTCCACAGTCAGGAGCAGTGTATCACTGAAAGTTGAGATGGCGTACGGCAGGTTATGTCTATATTACAAGCTTTTGAAGCCTGAGAGGTCCATTGGGCTAGACATCTCAGATGTTGGAAAAGCTACTTTTCCTGAAAGTCACCAAGCTTTAGATGCAGATTCTGCTGCTGTATATCTTGATGAGTTTTCTAAGATCCCAGTGAAGGATCTTCTTCTGTCTCTCAGCCATGATACCTGATAGCCTCTTTATGGGAGGTGCCCTGCAGTTGAAACAGGGATCTTTGGAATTATAGACACGTATTCTGCCACTGAGCTTTGAATGGTCTATCCACCATTAAATCCAGGGTTCAACTCAGCTTTGCCAGATCAGACCAGAAGTCTTTCATCAGCCTGAGCTGATTCATTCAGATACCCAAAGCACCACTAATTCATTCATCTTACGACAAACATGCACAACTCAAGTCTCATTCATTCAGGAGTTTCCCCCACCCCACCCCCAATTGCACATGCAAGGTATAACCCATGTCATTAAAGACATATAATCCCAGTCTGGCCTGCAACGTTTTGTATCTGCGTCTGGAATGGGCGCCCTGCCCTTTCCAGTCTTATTCACCACATCTTTTGCATTTCTGAAGCTGCCACTTAGCCGGTGACCTCTCCTTTCACCCTGAAAGAATCTCACTCAACCAACCTGCCTAAAGGCGGGTAGCCACGAAGGATCAACTAACTCTTAGGTAAGGGAGCAAAGGCATCTTTGGGAGTTGGTGGGCTCTGCTTGTGCAAACAGAAACCATCAGGGGTTGGGGGTCTCAGCTGTGGATGTGCATGTCAGAAAGTTTGGACCAATCTCTCTTTTTTTGGAAAAATTACATTTCTGCAGTCCCTATCCCAGCTGGGAATATTCGGTAGGGTTCGGTGTCATTCTGAAAAAAATAACTTGTACACGCTCTAGTTGAATAAGACCACTCTAGCCGCCTAGAGTGGTCTTAATTGACTAGATAGGTGGGATATAAATAAATAAATAAATAAATAAATAAATAAATAAATAAATAAATAAATAAATAAATAAATAAATTTATTTATTTATTTATTTATTTATTTATTTATTTATTTATTTATTTTGAGCTCGCTAGTTACTCTGACTTCTGATACAAGAAGAAGCTTGGAAAAAGTTACTCATTAAAAAAACTGACAGTGGTTCGGTCATCCAGGTGTCCCTGGACTACAGCTCCCAGAAGCCTTCACCACCAATGGTGCTAGTTGGGTTTTTTGGGAGTTGTAGTCCAGGGACACCTGGATGACCCCAAGGTTAAGAACCACTTCTGTAGATGACTGATTATGCTTTACCCCAGAAATGCCCCCTTTCTCAGCTTCTGTCACCCCAACAGTTGGTCCAACATTCATTGCTCATAGCACGTGCTCAGTCTTGAACTTTTGAGAAAGTTACTCTTTTCGATCTGTGAAGTCCTAGCATCTCTCCAGCTAGGATGGCCCCTCGGCTGTGCTGTTCGGGGCATACTGGAACATGTAGTCAAAAAAAAAGAGGAACGTTTCTGAGGTCTGGGGAGAAGTTCCTTTCTTGAGTCTTCAGAGAGGAGATGGAGGAGGTCCATATCGGAGGAGTGACTTTGGCTTTATGACATTGATGGGACAAAGGACATTTCAAAGCAGAAAAAAGGGGGGGTTGGAGGCGTGAACTTTCCCAGTGTAAACACTATAATCACCTGCAAAATCAATTAGCTCCTTGCCGCCAAAGCCTGGCTTTAAAAAGCCCTCCTGAACTGGCTATTGTAAGCTGGGGTTATTTACTTTAATTAAGAGGAGACAGAGTGGCTTATTGTCTCAAACAGTAATGTTTGGGAAGAATTGGCCAATTACGCTCTACCTCACTGAACAACAAAGGCAGGCTCCAAACTGAGGGGGCTTACCCCTCCTTTTAAGAAAAGGGAGAAAAAAAAATCTATCTTGATTCTGTTGGAACAAGGAAATAAATGGAGAAGATTTTTAAGCCCCTCTCGGGACATATTGGCTGAAAGGAGACAGCCCGGGTCCCCACATTAGAAACTCTGGTGCAAAGTCGGGGAGGGTACAGGATTAATTTTCCCCCAAATGCCCCCCCCAAGCTATGGAGACATTCGGAATTTGAGCACAAATTTGTCCTGAAGGAGTTTGAGACTCAATCACCCACTGCTGGCAAATGAAAACTGGGATAGTTCAGAAAGTAGGATGATATCCAGTAGCCTCAGCTTGGAACAGGGTTGATTTTTTGGGTGGTTTTTTGGCTAGGAGTACCAGAATCCACTAGCTATTTAGATGGGGGATTGTGGGAACCGCAGTGTCCTCAAGCGACCTTTTCCAAAGCTTTCCTAGTACAGTGATGCCTCGCAAGACAAATGCCTCGCACAACAAAAAAATCGCAAGACGAAAACGTTTTGCGACTTTTTTTTTTTGGTGACTTACAAGACAAATTTTTCTATGCCCGTGCTTCACAAGACGAATAGGAATGCATTAATTAAATTTCAATGCCTTCCTATGGGAAACTGTGCTTTGCAAGACAAAATTTTTGCAATACGAAATGACTCGTGGAACGAATTATTTTAGTCTTGCGAGGCATCACTGTACAAGAGACACTTTACAAATATCTTACAAACACCTGGATGCGGCTCACATGGGAGAAAGGCCTAAACAGGAAGGCTGAACGAGGCCAAGCTCTACCCAACTTCCTGCTCGAAAAAGAAAGCTCCCAGCTAACAGCAGAGCAGGAACAGGAAGCTGGGGCAGAGCTAGGCCTAGCTAAGCCTTCAAGCCTTCCAGTTTAGGCCTTTCTCCCGGGTGAGCCACATTCAGTTTAGGCCTTTCTCTTGGGCACATCGTTTTAAGGTCTTTAAGTTAGGCAGAACTCCCAAGATGGAGAATGATGTTATCTGTAGTACAGAAAAAAAAACCCAAATCCCATTGCTAAGTACACTTGTTTGACTCTGTTCATTTCAAATATGTGTGCGTATGGAGGAAGAAGAATCACGCTGAACAACGTGGACCAGGAAAAAACAGCTCCAGAGGAACAAGTACTCTCTCTATACCTTTTCCAAAGCAGATCCACTCCCAAATCTGATTTTTTCCCTTTGGCCATCACCTGAGTTCAGGTCTGAAGTTTCTGGATGAGAGATGGGCATGAACCAACATTCCCTCTAATTTTCAACCCTGCTGGGCGGGTCTTTGCCCCTCTCTCACGAGACTCCACCCCGGGCGACTCTGCCCCCCCCCCACGTGGAGTTCTGTTGTGACTGGAACCAAAGGTGCTGAAAAATATCACTGTGGGCGCGTGGAGGAGGAGCTGCGTGCAGGGGGCACACGTGCAAGGGCACACCTTAGAAGGAACTTTGGTATGAACCAAACCATGACCCTGAAAAATCCATGAACTGGGCTGGTTCATGGTTCGGTTTGTGGTTCGTGGGTAGCCACGAACCACCCCGATTCGTCATTCTTCTGCTTCATGCCCATCTCTGTTCTGAACTTCAAGAGAGGGACAGTCATGTGATCTCAGTGCGCTTGCTTTGAGTAGGGAAGCTCCCAGATTCAATTTGCATCGCCTCCAGGTCAGATTAGGAAAGAAAACTGCCAGGAATCCCAGTGAGATTTAGCTGCCAACTGGAGTTGACCACATCAGGCTAAGAGGGGCCAAATTTTTAACTTAGTATAAAAGCTGCTTCCCATGTTAATATACATCTGGTGAAAGTTTTAAAACCTTTGTCTCTTTCCGGCTAGTTTTTCTGCTAGGACTTGTAATAATATTACTAGTAGTAGCAGAACAACAACAATAATAATTGCTTACTGTTAAATTCGTAATCTAGTGTTATCCAGGAAAGGGATGAGCTCTCAGCTATGTAAACCTAGCCGTTTACTCCACCTTGCCTGACTCAAGAGCTTTTCTGCATATTCTAAATATGAATGAAGGCAGGCAAGCATGGCTGTTTGCTTGGTCACAACTCATTGTATAAATTGCCCAAGAAATCATTGTCATCGTCCTTACAAAAATAAATGGGAAGAACTCTGAAATTTTGTGTTGGCAGCCTCTGGGAACGACAATTTGCATCTTGAAAGCTTTCTCAGCAGTTCTGAATGGTTCGCCCTGCCCAGCTTGAAATGTGGATTCTGCTCAGCATAGAGTTATTTAAAAATGTACAACAGTAAATATTTCTGCAGAGGTCTGCCTGCTTATTGTAAAAGGTGACATGAATGTGGACTCAGTAAGTGATAAAGTCTCTTCCAACTTTGCAGGCTTAAGATGATGATGATGACGACAACGATATTGATGACAATTTCCTTGTTCATCCTGTTCACCCTGATCCAACTTCTTTCCTTCCATATTTATCCAGCACATCAATTAATTAACTTTATTTATTTATCACAGCTTTCATCCAACGGGCTCAAGACATGGCTCTCTGCCTCCATAATTTATTCTCACACCAACCCAATGAGGTAGGCCAAATAGAGACTAAGGTTACCCACAATGTTTCAGCATCAGTGGGACCTCCTGGAACCTGGATCTCCCAAATCTTGGTCCAATACTATGATTTTGCTTTCCATTTTCCTCCCCACCCTCTGGTTTCCCCTGTGTAGAGCTCCAGATGATATTGGGTGACTTGTCCTGTGTACCCAGGTGGTACCAAATAAGGAAATAAATAAACCGATAAGCACAGTTGGGCTACACCAGAGATTTCAAAATATTACTTTTTAAGACTACGCCTCCCAGAATCCCCCTGCCAGCTAAGCCGGTAGAGGAATTCTGGAAACAGTATCCCCCAAAATAAATATTTTAAAACTTTGGACTACGCTTGTCTACATCCTATTCCCAAAGAAGGGCAGTGCCAAAGAATGCTCCAGCTACCGTAAAATTGCACTCATTTCACACGCTAGCAAGGTTATGCTCAAAATCCTCCAAGGTAGGCTTCAGCAGTATGTGGACTGAGAACTCCCAGAAGTACAAGCTGGATTTTGAAGGGGCAGAGGAACTAGAGACCAGATTGCTAACATGCGCTGGATTATTGAGAAAGCCAGAGACTTCCAGAAAAAACATCTACTTCTGCTTCATTGACTATGCAAAAGCCTTTGACTGTGTGGATCACAGCAAACTATGGCAGGTCCTTAAACAAATGGGAGTCCCTGACCACTTTATCTATTTCCTGAGAAATCTATATGTGGGAAAGGAAGCAACAGTCAGAACTGGATATGAAACAACTGATTGATTCAAAATTGGGAAAGGAGTACGACAAGGCTGTATATTGTCCCCCGGCTTATTTAACTTATATGCAGAATACATTATGCGGAAGGCTGGACTGGAGGAATCCCAAGCTCGAATTAAGACTGCTGGAAGAAATATCAACAACCTCCGATATGCAGACGATACCACTCTGACGGCAAAAAGTGAGGAGGAATTAAGGAACCTTGTAATGAGGTTGAAAGAGGAGAGTGCAAAAACCGGTCTGAAACTCAACATCAAAAAAACTAAGATCATGGCCACTGGTCCCATCACCTCCTGGGAAATAGAAGGGGAAGATATGGAGGCAGTGACAGATTTTACTTTCTTGGGCTCCATGATCACTGCAGATGGTGACAGCAACCACAGAATTAAAAGACACCTGCTTCTTGGGAGGAAAGTAATGACAAACCTAGATATCGTCTCAAAAAGCAGTGATACCACCTTGCCCACAAAGGTCTGCATTGTCAAAGCTATGGTTTTTCCAGTAACGATGTATGGAAGTAAGAGCTGGACCATAAAGAAGGCTGACCGCCGAACAATTGATGCTTTTGAATTGTGGTGCTGGAGGAGGCTCTTGAGAATCCCCTGGACTGCAAGGAGAACAAACCTATCAGTTCTAAAGGAAATCAATCCTGAGTGCTCACTGGAAGGACAGATCCTGCAGCTGAGGCTCCAATACTTTGGCCATCTCATGAGAAGAGAAGACTCCCTGGAAAAGACCCTGATGCTGGGAAAGTGTGAAGGCAAGAGGAAAGAAGGGGATGACAGAGGATGAGATGGTTGGACAGTGTCATCGAAGCGACCAACATGAATTTGACCAAACTCTGGGAGGCAGTGGAAGACAGGAGGGCCTGGCGTGCTCTGGCCCATGGGGTCACGAAGAGTCGGACGGAACTAAACTACTAAACAACACCAATGCTTGTTATTCTTCCACCTCTGTGACACTTCTGATGTCTTTTTTTTGTCTGTATGTGGAATGGAAGTCTTAACCTTTGGCTTCCACAACGGAATTTGCCGAGTGATAGGGAATAAGCATGGCTGGGCTAAAAGAGACTGATTCTGCTCTGAGATGGAGTTTGCCCAAAACATCTGCTTGCTGCTGCTGCCCTGGGCTAAACGCATCTGCTTTCCTCTCCCCCATTCTCTCTGCTTTATTGTGTTGGCCTGTAGCAGAGACACTGATGAGAATGACGTGTCTGCCTAGACTGCTGCCCTCCTTAAGCCTCAAAGTTCCTCCCCCAAACCCTCTCCCCTCTCCACAACTTTGACCTTGCATTTTTGATATTTTGTTCCATCTTGAGATGCAAACTGGAATCTCTGGTCATGCCTCTGCCTCTGAACTATAGTTGAAAAGGACAAAATCATTGTTCCGGAAACAAGGAGGCAGCTGGTGATTTCCGTTTGCTCTCTGGGCCAGCATTGGTCGGAGACGTCCCACAAGAATTGTACGACGAAAAGGGAAGCAATGGACATTTCACCTCCCATTGGAGGCCACTGGCCACCAGCGGTAGTAAGCAGCATTGCTGCGCAAGTGCTGTGGGGATTAGCTGTGTTTCTCAGGGTTCTGTGTAACCTTGACATGCAGTAGGCAAAGTACAATTGTCATCACTGCCTGGCTGTCGGCTGAAGACAATTTCAATTATTCTGGCATTTCAATGGCTGGGGAAAAGCCCTTTAGGCTGGCTCATGAGATTAGACTTAAAGGCTCGGTAAATTAAGAAAGTTGCAATCACTAGTTTATCTGACAGGCAGTTGTGAAACGTACCGTGTGCAGAGAAAATGGGAAGAACAAAGACAAGTTACTCTGTCCCCGTTGCTATTTTGATATATCAATTTGCAGTTCCAACCTAAGACAATGCAGGGATAAGCTAGCCACTGGCCGCCTGTAGCCATCTGCTGTAGGAAGAAGGGGAAACAGACAGCATCGGGTGGCCAACTGCTGAGAAAAACAGCCCTGGCAACAATGCTTTTCATAACAGGTTCCTCTATCAAAATCAGCAGGTGGAACATTTTCAGAGGATGGAGCCTTGAGAAAGAAAGATCGAAGAGATAAGTAGAACTTTTCAAATACTTGGAAGGTAGTCGTACAGACTCCTTCAGAGGGCTTGAGTAATTCAGAGAAGCTATGGGCTATGCCGTGCAGGGACACCCAAGACGGACAGGTCATAGTGGAGAATTCTGACTAAACGTGGATGGACAGTGTCATCGAAGCGACCAACATGAATTAAACCCAACTCCGGGAGGCAGTGAAAGACAGGAGGGCCTGGCATGCTCTGGTCCATGGGGCCACAAAGAGTCAGACATGGCTTAATGACTAAACAATAGGATCTGTTCTCCATCATTCCAGAGTACAGGACATGTAATAATAGGCTCTAGCTATAAGAAGCCAGATTTCTGCTGAATATCAGGAAAATCTTTGTAACTGTTAGAGCAGTATGACAATGGAACCAATGACCTTGGGAGGCGGTGAGCCCTCCAATGCTGGAGGCATTCAAAAGGAAATTGGAGAACTATCTGTCAGATCTGCTTTGATTTGGATTCCTGCATTGAGCAGGTGGATAGACTTCATGGGCTTAGAGGCCCCTTCCAACTTAATAATTCTATGATTCTGTGATTCTTTAAGGCTTGCAATCCTTATTTCAATGGAGGAATTAAACATTTCTTCATCATACCAAGGCTTCCTCTGTAACTTTTTGATGTTTAACATGTTCATGCGTGCACGCACGCACGCACGCACGCACACACACACACACAGCATGTAGACTGATAATCAGGAAATTCCATTAGCAAAAAGTGTATTAATGGTTCCCTTAAAGGATGATATATTCAATGCACCATAAGTCTTTTCATGAGATGCAGGCTGATAGAGTTACTAGAGAAGTGTCTGCTTTTAACAGCAGTGATGAATATTCTAATAATAATCATTTATGAAACATCAGAGGGAGCCTAAAAATCTAATTGCACCCGCTCCCAGAGATTCATATCCTTATCCAGATTTACATGGAAGTAAGTCCAACTCCCACATGCACATAAGATTATACCGTTGTGATCTTGATAGCTAGCAACCTCAGACTAATAACCTCAGTGTTTTTTGATGTTATGTTTCTCCCCCCCCCGGGCATTTCCAATTTATGGTGACCCTATGAATTAATGGGGATGTTGTGGCACTGCGGGTTAAACCACAGAAGCCTCTGGGCTGCAAGGTCAGAAGACCAGCCGTCGTAAGATCGAATCCACACGACAGAGTGAGCTCCCATCGCTTGTCTCAGCTCCTGCCAACCTAGCCATTCAAAAGTATGTAAAAATGCAAGTAGATAAATAGGTACCACCATGGTAGGAAGGTCATGGTGTTCCATGTCTAGTTGCGCTGGCCACGTGACCACGGAAACTGTCTTCGGACAAACGCTGCCTCTACAGCTTGGAAACGGGGATGAACACCGCGCCTTAGAGACAAACACGACTGGACTCAATGTCAAGGGGAAACTTTACCTATGAATTAATGACCTCCAGGAAGTCCCATTGTTTACAGCCCTGTTCAGGTCTTGCAGACTCAAGACGATTGGTTGCTTTCTCAAGTAATCCATATAACAATAAGTGTTCCTCTTTAGCTGCTGCCTTAAGCTTTGCCTCGCATTATTGTCTTTTCTGGTGAGTCTTGTGTTATTATAACTGAAGTATGGTAGCCTCTTACTATGGAAACCCTATTTGGGTCGCTCTAAGTGAGTTCCCACTTGGTGGCATACAACGACAACAAAGGATCATCATCATCATCATCATCATCATCATCATCATCATCATCATCATCATCATCATTATTAAGAGTAATTTTAACTGATTAGATAGGTGGGATATAAAATAAATAAATAAATAAATAAATAAATAAATAAATAAATAAATAAATAAATCATCATCATCATCACCTTTGAACTGCAGAGCTCAAAGGGACCCTCTGGATTATCGAGTCCAGCCCCTCTGAAGGAGGCACAGTGGGGAATTGAACTCCCAACCTCTGGCTCCACAGCCAATGACCCAAGCCAATGGTTCTTAACCTTTGTTACTCAGATGCTTTTGAAGTGCAACTCCCAGAAACCCCAGTCAGGACAGATGGTGGTGAAGGCTTCTGGGAGTTGCAGTCCAAAACTCCTGAGTAACCCAAGGTTAAGAACCAGTGACCTAAGCCACTGAGTGACTGTTTTGTGTGTGTGTTTTTAATTGACATCTCTTGATGTCTGCTCAAGGAGACTTTCTCTGCCCTAAACAAAGCATCAAAAGTTATTTAAATAAATAAATATTATGGTCTACTTGTGGACACGGACTTTCATTAACACTGCAATCTGCTGTATACATAAATGCTGTGGAGGGGACAATGGTCACGGTGCCTTATTTAAGTAGGTCAGAAAAAATGTATATTTATGTTCCTTTGTATTTTTTTAAAATAGGAACATTTATGTATCCCCATCTCTCTATGTATGTCCTTGTGTGTGCATGTGTGTTTTCGTGTTTTTTATTATTATTATGAAACACCTTGGGCTATCTTGTAGTTTCATCTTTTTTCTGTGTATCGGAGTGATTCTGTGCCATCATCTTCTCTTGTGATCTACTTGGGTTAAATTCGGCAGTCAAACAAACAAACAGACATAATTCCCCCAAACAGTGGATTTACATTCAGAAATTAGAAAAACAGCCTGGCCTCATTGCCGGGCCCCATTTTCTAAGCCAATGAACCCCCTCCAGGCAATTCTTCTTTCTGAAGAATGAGGAAAGACCACACGGAGCTCTTTCCCCTTCTAGAGCCAGGGTTTTCCCTGTATGACCAAATCAAGAACACTGAACAGGTCAGAGTTTAAAATCTCTAGGATACAATTTTGGGACAGACTTGGAAAGCCCCCCTTTTTGTATTGATCCATTCATTTAAATCAAAGATCCCATGACGTGAATTTCTAAGAGGGAACTCAAAATGTGAAAATTTCCTTCAATTGACAGTTATTAGTCTATGGAAAGCCAGGCCGGCCCCATCTTGGCTGTCTTTCGGTAAGCAGGCAAGGTCTGTCTTTGTCTTCACGTGGGCTTCCATTTAAGTGACTGGTTGACCAAGGTTTTTTTTGAAAAGGACTGATTGTATTCTGTTGTTTTCTTTGCGCTTCTAGTGTTTCTCTTATTTGTAAGTTTTGATGTGATATTTCACTTTCCTTTTGTACTGTAAGCCACTTTATATCCTTTAGGAGAAAAGCATATATAAGTATTTTAACTAACTAACTAACTAACTAACTAACTAACTAACTAACTAACTAACTAACTAACTAACTAACTAACTAACTAACTAACTAACTAACTAACTAACTAACTAACTAACTAACTAACTAACTAACTACAACTCTTTAGTGCAAAAGGATGAATTTGCCTCTTTCTCTTTCTGCCACATTTTTATTTTTTAAAAGTATCTCAAGTTCTTTTCTGTCTTGTGTGTGAAGACATCTGTGAATTTTTAGTGCTTCCCTATCTTATTGGTGGTGCTGGGGGTTAAACCGCAGAAGCCTCTATGCTGCAAGGTCAGAAGACCAGCAGCCGTAAGATTGAATCCGCATGATGGAGTGAGTTCCTGTCGCTCGTCCCAGCTCCTGCCAACCTAGCAGTTTGAAAGCACATAAAAATGCGAGTAGATAAATAGGTACCACCACGGTGGGCAGGTAATGGTGTTCCGTGTCTAGTCGTGCTGGCCACGTGACCACAGAAACTGTCTTTGGACAAACGCTGGCTCTATGGCTTGGAAACGGGGATGAGCACTGCGCCCTAGAGTGGGACACGACTGGACTAAATGTCAAGGGGAACCTTTACCTTTACCTATCTTATTGACCACCTCCAATATCAAAGGCAGCACATGTCTCTGTAGATCATTTTCTGGGAAACATAAGACCGAAGATCCAGGTGCCCTCACATCCTGCTGGCAGGCTTCCCAGGGCTAATATCTCGGCTATTCCATGAGCAGAATGTTATATTAGGCAGGCTTTTGGTCTGATCCATCCATCACAGCTCCTCTATTTCATATTCTGTGTCTGAATTAAATGCGTGACATCTGCAGAGATGGTTTTTCAGATACACAGAGCTTCCATCCCGGAGAGTCTCATGCAGCTTGAACTTTGATGTCATTTTGATACCAGCTGAGGACCTTTCTAGTTTTCGAAGAATTCCAGCTTGTCATGTGCAGCTGTTACTGGATGTGATTTCATCTCATGGGAGTTTGTTTTCAGTGGGGTATTATGATAGCAATCACAGCAGCCCCTTATTCTAGATACTTATTGTCAGGAATGGTGGTAAGTCTTTGCAACCAAGTCTCAAGTCCGAGTGTCCAAATCCTTTTGCCCCACCCCACCCCAAGGATTGGGACTTGGGTCTCAGACCTTGTATATGAAAGGCCAGTGCATGCTCTGGCAGCAAAGCCAACTTCCCAGAGCCGGCCTGCTGTCCTTGCGCATGTGCCAGCCTATCAGCTGGCTGATGCATGCGTGGGCAGAGGCAGCAGCCAGTTCTGGGAAGGGAATCGGGACCTGCTGCCTTTGAAGATGGTGGCGGTGGCAGCAGGAGGCAGGCGGGGCGGACCCCCAGGGACTCCACAACAAATGGGTCAGAGTCATAAGTCAAGGTGCAAGTCCCCCCCCCCCCAAAAAACCCCTCTGAGCCGAGTTCAAGTCAAGTCGCTGGTGCAACTTGAGTCGGATTCCAGAGCGAGTCATGATTCATGAATCTCCATCCCTGCTTATTGTTCTTTTTAACTTTCTCGTCCAACTCTCTGTGATTTTGTTCTGGGCGTTGGCTGCACCATGGTGTGAAACGAGTACCGCTGTTGTCTTCTTGCCTGGATGTGTGCACTTCTCCCTTCAACAACACGTGTGTTGGGGGCGCTAGAAGCCCTGTGTAGTTCAAAATCCATGTACATTTCTTATGCCTCCCAAAAGCTAACTACAACTGTAAACTACTGATGAACACACACACACACACACACACACACACACACACACACACACACACACTCACAGAGAGAGAGAGAGAGAGAGAGAGAGAGAGAGAGAGAGAGAGAGAGAGAGAAGATAAAAGATGAGGACCAGAGAATGGGCAACACAAGAGAGAGAGAGAGCAGTTCTATTGACCTTCTCTTCCATATTCTTAAGGATTGCCAATGCAATCCATACAGTACAGTGTGTAATTAGCCTTAAAGTTCCTTATAATCCTCTGATCTGGAGTCTGAATTAGAGATGTTCTGTTTGCAGGCAAGTAGACCACTTTGAAGCCTAAAGCGTTGAACTTCTCCTCCTCGTTCTGGGT
Organism: Pogona vitticeps; assembly: GCF_051106095.1. Taxonomy (NCBI): domain Eukaryota; kingdom Metazoa; phylum Chordata; class Lepidosauria; order Squamata; family Agamidae; genus Pogona; species Pogona vitticeps. The sequence goes on along the minus strand of NC_135787.1, from coordinate 189,339,964 downwards.
GGCCAGAGGCACAAGACTGATGGATGGATGGATGGATGGATTGAAAAATACAGTGGGGTCTTGACTTGAGAACTTAATCCGTATTGGAAGGCGGTTCTCAAGTCAAAAAGTCTGTAAGTCAAGTCTCCATTGACCTACAGTGCATTGAAAACCGATTAATCCCGTAACAGGCCGTTTTTGTTCCATTTTGGTTTTTTTCTGGTCTGTAAGTCAAATCTCAGTCTGCAAGTCAAACCTAAATTTTGCGGCCAGAGAAGTCTGTAACTCAAAAAGTCTGTAGGTCAAGCCATCTGTAAGTCAAGGGTCCACTGTAAATAAATCCATGTATAACCAAAACCAACCTATGCAATGCCAGGGAGAAGTGTAATGCTTTTAAATAGTTAGAAGTATCAGCTAGATAGGGATGTGGTGGCGCTGTGGGCTAAACGGCAGAAGCCTCTGGGCTGCAAGGTCAGAAGACCAGCCATCGTAAGATTGAATCCATGTGACGGAGGAAGCTCCCATCGCTTTGTCCCAGCTCCTCGCCAACCTAGCAGTTTGAAAGCATGTAAATGCAAGTAGATAAATAGGTACCACCTCGGTGGGAAGGTCACGGTGTTCCATGTCTAGTCGCGCTGGCCATGTAACCACAGAAACGGTCTTCGGACAAATGCTGGCTCTATGGCTTGAAAACGGGGATGAGCACCGCACCCTACAGTCGGACACGACTGGACTATAAATGTCAGGGGGAACCTTTAACGTTTATCAGCTAGAGGTGCGATGTTTTCTGAACAACCAGCCAGATCCTCACAAAGGGAACAGGCAACTCATTTTTCCAGAGTCTTTGTTGGGAGGGAAAAAAAAATATTCTGGCTGTCTTGTTCTCATGCTGGAGGGCAGGAATACCCAGTGGTGGGGGTGGTGGAGCCATTTCCCCACAGGTGGTCTTGAGCTGCTGGAACAGTTGGATTTGCATGGCATGTTCAGCTTCGGTTTTGCAAATATTCTTCACATCCACACGGATTGGCAGCATTGAGAGGATGAGAAATAAAGAAACGAAAGCTCCAAAATTGCCAGAATACCAGGGCTGCAAGCAGGTCAGGGGCTCCTGCGGCTTTGTTCCAAGATAATCAAAATTCAGAGGGTGCAGGATTCTAGAAGTGAATCCATTGGTGAATACGAAGAAAATAAAGAGCAATATCTCCCAGCTCTATTCACTTTCCATTTTCGTGCATGTGTGTGTGTGTGTGTGTGTGTGTGTGTGTGTGTGTGTGTGTGTGTGTGTGTGTGTGTGTGTGTGTGTGTGTGTGTGTGTGTGTGTGTGTGAGAGAGAGAGAGAGAGAGAGAGAGAGAGAGAGAGAGAGAGAGAGAGAGAGAGAGAGAGAGAGAGTCCGAAGAGCAGCACAAGAGCGTGCTGGCCTGTAATTAACTCCAGTTAGGTTGATGGGCACTAGAGATAGTGCGATTTCCAGCCTGATGTTACTTGCCAACTCCCAGTGAGTTTCCATAGCTGGGCGGGGATTTGAAGCCACGTCTCCTGAACGTGGTGTTACCTACTACACACACACTATGGGTGGGTTCTCTGAAAACTTGGGTTTGTTAAGCAAGAAGCTGATGCAGCGCTGCACACAGCTGGGCAGGCACAATGCCTAGCGCTTGAAGTCTCGTAATCTTTTCCTCAGAAACAATCATTGTCAGAGAGAGGATGGCCTGGAAGATGGCCTTCCATGTCAGCTGGGGCAGCTCTACATTTCTTCTCTCACACACATTAATCGCATGAGGGAGAATTTGTAAAGGGAGGCAATCTTTTTTTCACTAATGTCAACATTATGTAATAGTGTTTTTTTTTTAAATAAGCGGGACAAGCTCTGCAGTTTTAAGATCGTTGTTGTTGTATTATCATAGAGTCATGGAATTGGAAGGGGCCACTAAGGCCATCTAGTCCAACCCCCTGCTCAAGGCAGGAATCCAGATTAAAGCAGATGTGGCAGAGGGTGGTCCAATTTACACCACCTCCCGAGGTCATGGGCTCCATTGTCGTACTGCTCTAACTGTTAAGACGTTTTTCAGGAGATTCAGTTGAAATCTGGCTTCTTGTAGCTAGAGCCCATTATTACATGTCCTACACTCTGGGATGATCAAGAACACGTCCTGCCTCTCTTTTGTAGGACTACCTTTCAACTATTTAAGAAGTGCTATCATATGATCTCCCCTCGGTCTTCTGTTCTCAAGGCTAAATAGGCCCATTTCTTTCAATCTTTCCTCCTAGGGCTTGGTTTCCAGTCTCCTGATCCTCCCTGTTGCCCTCCTCTGAACCTTCTCCAGTTTGCTGGCATCCTTCTTAAAATGAGGTGCCTGGAACTGGACACATTACTGAGGACAAAGCCAGCAGGGACGGCTGAGGGGCCTTACGTCGAGAGAGGCCCGGAAGGAAAGAACAAGAAACCGGGCCTTCTCGGCAGTGGCCCCTCGGCTGTGGAATACTCTGCCAACAGAAATCCGCTTGGCTCCCTCGCTGGGTGGTTTTAAAAGCCATTTAAAAACTTGGCTCTTTAAGCAGGCCTTCCCTCCAGTCTATTAACTGTTTTGTTTCTCTATCCCCCCATCTTGATAATATATATATATTCATAAATTAGCTGGTTATATTATTAGGTTTTAGTAATGTATTATTTTATCATTTTTTGTAAGCCGCCCCGAGTAGACTTTGTCTAGAGGGGTGGGGTATAAATGTAAGTAAAAAGTAAAATAAAAGATGAGGCCTAACCAAGGCTGAATAGAGAGAGGACTAGTAGGAAGGGCTCCTTGGAAGCCAGATTCACAGACTCTGTGCCGCTCACTCAAGAAAGTAACTGGGGGGGGGGAGTGCGTTGGGTGTGTGCGCGTGCTTATCTCTCCTTTGCAGAAAGTGGTCAAAACTTGCAAGGCAGCGATTATCTCAGAGTTAGTGATGACATCTCCCCGCAGTTAAATAGGTCAGCTTTGCAAACGGTACAATAAGAAGAATTACCCAACCACCCTTTGCTCTCTTTCTCTGTCATTATAACGGAGCAACATGGAGATTGACCTCCCTAGCCCTAGGGGCAGCCCAAGCTTTCGGCTCATCAAAATTTCAGATCCGTAAAAGGCTGCATCGGCTGGCAGGATCCGCCGTAAGCCAAAATTGACTTGCCAGCACACAGCAACAACAAAAAGGCTGAATTATTTTGACACAGAGCAGATTCGGCTCACCTGCTAAAGATGAAGGAGGAGGCACCTTTGATATCCTAATGGCGCATATTCATATCTGTTGTGAACTGCTTTGAAGGTGCTCCTCAGGCTGAGGCCAATGTAAGTATACACACAACTGAATAAAAATGAGGAGCAACATTTGTATTCCCAGTACCTCTAGTTATTCTGGAGGCTGTGAAACAGAGAGACAGCAGAAATGCTTCTGCCCGTGCCTTTAATATCTAATAAAGTGGGCAGAGGTTGCCCGGATAATCCTGTTCCCCACCTAAGCAGATACCTGTAGAACATCCCATTCTTACGATGCTGATGAATCAATATCATAAGGGTGCAGACTTTTTTAAAAAAAGAAACAAGCAAACTTTACTGCTGCAACATGCTGTATGTGGTATGCATGCCTCCCCTGAAGTGGCATGATCCAGCTGTCCTGGACTACAATTCCCGCAGTCCCCAGCCAGATGTTTGGCTGGGGATAATGGGAAGCATTGCCTACCATCTTTCAAAGGAATGTTAGCTTAGGGGAAAGTGACGTGAATACTCTTGATATGCTGGAACACACACACACACACACACACACACACACACACACACACACACACACACACACACACACACACACACACACACACACACACACACAGAGAGAGAGAGAGAGAGAGAGAGAGAGAGAGAGAGAGAGAGAGAGAGAGAGAGAGGGAGGGAGGCAGACACTTTGATTTTATTTTATTTTACTTAAAATATTTTTACCCCGCCTTTCTCCTTAAAAGAACCCAAGGCAGCTTACACCATTTCTTACTTATTATCCCAAAGGGGTGTGCTCATGTTTGAAGCAACCCTTCTGTTAGAGGGAAGGACGTTTCTTGAAGAAATTGATGGCTGTGCAATATTGGCACAGAATTAAAACACAGAACTGTGCTTCCTAACCTTGGGTCTCCAGACGTTCTTGGAGCCCATCTCCCAGAAACCCTGGCCAGCACAGGTAGTGGTGAAGGCTTCTGGGCGTTTTGGCCCAGGAATATTTGGGGGGGACCCAAGGTTGGGAACCACTGATCATCATCAGCTAAAGAGAATATACTCATGCTAAAATGGTTATAGAGTCTGTTTCCACTGCCATGGCGTCTTCCTATGGAATGCTGGGGTATGTTGTCTGGGGTGGGACTTAGAAGTTTCTCCCAGAGTGCTAACGATGGTCTCATGAACTGCAGCAGGGAATTCTCCTTGTTTCACTGAACTACAAATTCCTATGATGGAGTCAGGGCACTGAAAATGCTGCCAAATTCCTACAAAGGTGGCATACGTAGGCCAAAAATCCCATTGTGCCGCTCGACATCCACAACTTACGGGCGCATTTGTGGTAGGTGTGCTACCACCGAGGCAGACATGTTATCCTGAAACACTTCTACTGGTGCATGATGCAGTTGTTCGTGCCATGGACACACAAACCATTGCACGTTTGAATAGTGCAGTTCCTTCTTACTGTGCGTAACACCCAGCGCATTTACGCCAGCGAAGGTTTATGTTAGGATGAATAGGATTTTGCCTATTCAGTCTCAGAAATCCGTTGTAAGGCATATGGAATACCACTGTGTCAAAGGACTATGCTTTGGGACTGTGGTGGTTTTACATCTTTAAATTGGACATCAGCGGGGCAGTCCTTCAAACAGAAGTATGTTTCTGATGTGCTGGAATATAACTCCCATAATCCCCAGGCAGCAAGTTGGTAAGGAATGATGGAAACTTTAGTTATCATACCTCAAGAAGCTCATCAAATAGAAGACCTCTCTCTGTAAAGCAATATGTTTACAGCAGCAACACGTTTTAAGGAACATTAAGCTTGAAAGGCAGCCCCAAATTCGTCCTGTATAGCTCAGTGGTTTAGGTACCTGGCTGTGAAGCCAGAAGTTGGGAGTTCGATTCCCTACTGTGTCTCCTTTACAGGGGCGGGACTGGGTGATCCACAGGGTCCCTATGATGATGATGTTACTGTGTAGACACAGAGCAGCTTGGGCAGAGTGGAGGGGTAGTCTATAATGCTCACTGAGTAAAGTAGACCTCTATGAAAGGACTAAACAATCAGAGCCATGACTGGCAATTTTAGCAGCACGTGAGCTATTCCACCCATTGGGCATGGCCCTCTTCCCCAAGAAAGAAGGAGGAGGAGAATATGGTGTTTAAGGAGCTTTTTAGCACTGGTGTTAAACTGCAGTACTGCAGTCAAGACTCTGCTTATGACCTGAGTTTCATCTCATTGGATTCAGGTAGCTGGCTCAAGGTTGACTCAGCCTTCCACCTTCCTGAGGTCAGTAAACCGAGTGCCCGGCTCGCTGGTGGGGGCAATGGGTAGCCTAAAAAAAATTGCAAACCTCCCAGAGAAGGTTTTAAGTGCTTCTAACGCAAGAAGAATGTTCAGGTGCTGGTGGGCATGCATTAAGTCAGGATGAAATCGTCACGCCCTGTGAATCCTTAATTTTTTTTTTCCTGCAGCAGTTCTCACTTCTGAGAAAGGCAGGTTGGCAATAGATATTCTAGGAGTCGTTTTAAAAATTGATGGAAATATCAAATCTTGTTTTCTAATTTGGTTCTTCTCCAAAATGTAAACAGAGCCTGGATTCTCCCTTCCTCTCTTTCTCACACGTTTATTTACCTCCCGGCCAGTTACACACCTTTCTGCTTTGAGAAATGCTTCGTTCTAATTAGATAACAGTTTGGTCCCTTGGCAGTGATATTATGTTCCTCTTCTTTTCCTCATTTACAACACACACACACACACACACACACACACACACACACACACACACACACACACACACACACACACACACACAGAGAGAGAGAGAGAGAGAGAGAGAGAGAGAGAGAGAGGGAGGGAGGGAGGGAGGGAGGGAGGGAGGGAGCTGGTAAGCAGGTAAAACTGCAGGGGGAAAAGGAAGGAGAAGGAAAATACTGTTTTTTGATGAAAATATTTGCATATATTAGGCTGAAGATGTGCACATATTGCAGGCGCCTCCCTGTTTTTGATGTTTATTTGGTAGCTCTTTGAAATGGGGGCTGCTTGAAAGATAAGAAGAGGAAAAGAGAGCGAGCGCCATTCCCTTTTTAAAATTCCTAAATGATTGGTGTTGCATAAAGATGCCGGGTGAATATTGTGGCTTCCAGGCAGAGCAATTTAGAAAGAGGTTATCCATCAAATAAAATCAAATAATAATGCTTCTGCCAAGGGGTGACGGGTTGCATGCAGGAACATTCCTCTGTGGAAAGCAGTCTCCCTGCATGTAGAAATCTAGTTCATCAGGAGAAGGATCTGACTGAATAATTTCCCTTTGTGGGTGTAGGTGATCCACCCCTTCAGCGATTCTGCATTCTGTTTTTTTTTTTTATCTAAGAATTTTTGTTACTGATTTTATTTAAGTAATTCATGTTCAAGAAAGAATTGTGTTAGCATTTTGAAGCAGAACAACAGGCTGCGTTGCCAGCTGTAACATGATGGTTTATCACAGCGTGAGTATTTAGCAGCAAAGAAATAACCTTAAAAGACTATACCCATTCTTAAACACTGGACGGGGATTTCCGCTATTTTAGGTTTCTCTCTTTCCACCCACATTTTAAATGTCTTATGTGGTCCTCAAAGGAACTAGGGTAGAAACCCTCCCCCCTCAACCTAGAATCTTAAAATAATGGCGGCAAAGAGGATGAGGGGAACAATGAAGTTACAGGAAGCCAGCTTTTGGTTGAATATATACAGTACATATAAAAACTTCTGGGGTCTATAAGGATCTCGAGCCCAACCCCCTGCTCAAGGCAGAAATCCAAATCAAAGCAGATCTTATAGATGTTTGTCCAATTTTCTCTTGAATGCCTCCAACGCTGGCATGCTTGCCACCTCCCGAGGTCATGGATTCCATTCTCGTACTGCTCTAACAGTTAGGAAGTTTTTCCTGATATTCAGTTAAAAGCTGGCTTCCTATAACTTGAGCCCATGATTATATATCCTGCACTGTGGGATGATGGACAATAGATCCTGCCCCTCCTCTGCAGGACTACCTTTTCATAATTTGAAAAGTGCTGTTGTATTTCTCCCACGTCCTCTTTTCCCAAAGGCTGTACAGTATATGCCCAGTTCTTTCAGTCATAAGGTTGGGTTTCCGGTCCCATGATCATCTCGTTGCCCTCTTTTGAACCTGTTCTAGTTTGTTGGCATCTTTCTTAAAGTGTGGTGTCCAGAACTAGAGACAGTACTCAAGATGACGCCTAACCAATGCCAAATAGAGTGGACCTAGTACTTCATGGATGTGAAGAATACACTTCTGTCAATGCAGCGTCAGATAGCATTGGCCATTTTTGCAGCCACATCACACTGTTGGCTCATATTCAGCTTGTGATTTACAGCGGATCCTCGACTTACAGACGGCTCGACTTACAGACTTTTAGAATTACAGACTTCTCTGGCCGCAAAATTTAGATTCGACTTGCAGCCAGAAAATCGACTTACAGACCGGGAAAAAAAACCCAAAATGGAACAAAAATGGAACAAAAACGGCTGGTTACGGATTAATCGGTTTTCAATGCATTGTAGGTCAATGGAGACCCGACCTACAGACTTTTCAACCTGCAGCCACCATTCCAATATGGATTAATTCCGTAAGTAGAGGGTCCACTGTATAATAATTCTAAGATCCTTCTTGCATGTAGCATTACTGAGCCAAATATCCCCCTGTCTTGTAACTTTGCATTTTGTTTCTTTTTCCTAATAAAGTTGCCCACCTATACGCACTTGAAGAAAGTTGACAGGAACAATTTTAAGAACACAGACTTGTCTGCAACCTCTTATATGACATGGTTCCACCGTGCCAGATCTGCAGCCCATTGCTACCTTCAATGTTCAAAACCTTAATATTTGAATTTATACTAATTACTGCCCATTCAGTGACATTTTCATGGTAACGTGAAGTTGTGTGCTAGCAGTAACTCAGTGAAGTTTAATGTATAAGCAAGACAAAACAATCAAAGTGGAAGAATATTTGATTAAATTGTTCACTGATTTATAGTGAGTTAAATTGGACTGAAAGGGTGCTGAACTGTTTATTTTTTTAATGGCCACCATATTTTACACACATTATCAATCCTCTGGATTCTTCGTGCTGTTGTGATTAAAATTACTAGCTTGGAGATATCATTCTGGGTTTTATTACTTCTGTCTCTCTACCCACTTCCCCTGGGAATTTGGATACTTTCTCTTTTCTTTCAATACACGTTAAAATATTAATATTCCACTGGAAAGCGAAAAGTACCACAAAAGCAAACATCACTGCATAAAGAAATTGCATAAAGATATTGTCAAAATGGAAAGGCCATTGGATCACTTATCATCCTTAAAGCTTCATTAGAAATTTAACAATAATAATCATTACATCCCGTCATGTCAGTTCTGAATTATGGTGAGCCTTTTCAAGGTTTCCTAGGTATAAGGTACTCAGAAGTGGTTTATCGCATGGATGACTGGAAACCAAGCCCTAGGAAGAAAGACTGAAAGAACTGGGCAGGTTAAGTCTTGAGAAAAGAAGACTGAGAGGAGATAGGATAGCATTTTTGAAGTACTTGAAAGGTAGTCCTACAGGGGGAGGGCAGGATCTGTTCTCGGTCATTCCAGAGTACAGGACACATAATATTGGACTCAAGTTACAGGAAGCCAGATTTCGGCTGAATACAGTGGTGCCCTGCATGACGATGATAATCCGTTCCATAGAAATCACTGTCTTGTGAAAACATCGTCTTGCAAAAACCGTTTCCCCATTGGAATGCATCGAAACCCATTTAATATGTTCCAGTGGGGAAAAATTGTTCTCGTTTTGTGAAGATCGCCCATAGAGTAGCCATTTTGTGAAGTGCCAATCAGTTCTTAAAATGGCTGTCCTGTGCAGCATTGGTCCGGAAAACACCCATTTTGGAAAGCACCAATCAGTGCCAAAATCGTTGTCTTGCGAGAAACGGTTTGCAATGCACAGACCCAAATATCGTCCAGTGAAAATCACCCATTGGAAACACTGTTTTGCGAATCGCTATAGCAATCGCAAAACCTCATCGTCATGAGGATTTGTTGTTTTGCGAGGTCATCGTCTAGCGGGGCACCACTGTATCAGGAAAAACTTCCCAACTATTAGAGCAGTCTGACAACGTATACATGCTTCCCCTTTAACATTGGGTGTGTTTGGAAAGCACACTCTGTATCTGCCATTGAACATACGGTTCCCCCCTTGCACCTCAGAATCTTTAAGGCAAGCCTTTTCTTCCCGTTACAGTCATTGTTAGTCTTTCCCTGATCCTTTTCTAGTTTGTTTTCAGTTTCTCCTGGTCTGGTTTCCCCTCTCTCCAAAGATAATCATAGGGAGGCATATGTAGCTCCACGCCAAAAGAATAAAGCCATGAATTTGTAAATAAAAGTGTTTTTATTTGCTTTATACGAAATGTCTAGACCAGTGGTTCCCAGCCTTGAGTCCTTTGGACTAAACTCCCCCCCCCCAGAAGCCTTCACCACCAGCTGGGCTGGCCAGGATTTCTGGGAGCTGAAGTCCAAGAACATCTGGGGACCCAGCGATTGGGAACCATTGGTCTAGACTTATTATTTCTCCATGGGAAGGGATGAGATTGGGCAGACCTCTCTATGTTGGAAATAGTGAGATCCCACAACGAAGAGGCACAATTATTAAATGAGCAGTTAAGGAAGAACTATAGTCAACACGAGACTGGGAATAATGAACAAGGAAATGAGAGGTAATGGATGATGTATGCCAATCAAAGGAGGGGCTGGAGGAAATCAGAGGAGAAAATTCAGGATATATAATTCTAACCTTGGAACCGAGGAGAGTTCTAGGTGTCCAAAGGGAAGATAAGGGGAGAGAACCAGCAGATTTAATTAAAAATAGCCTGGAAGACCTATTGGAGATAGCTCAAGTGCATAAAACGATCTCAGAGCGGACAAGGGACGGCAGAATTTTTAGGAAGATAGAAATAAGAATTAGGAAAAGACAAACAACAGAAGGAGTTACTTAGAAAGATGAAAAGGAAAAAAAATATTAAGGTGGCCTTCAACATTGGAAGCATGTATAGACCTAACTTCTGGAATTGTAAGGGGACATGTCTTATATATTAGAAAGGGGAATTAAACTGAAATAAAGGATCACTAATCAGGGTAAAGGCATAACACGGTGGTTCTTAAGGTAAATTGAAGCTAGTCTTAAGGATGAGGTAAAACAAATAGTACTTAAGTAACATAAATTAGATATGATATTGCTATAGACATGACAGAAAATGTGGAGATAGAAATGGCTAAACAATTATATAAAGAAAATCCGTATAACATGCTTTAGATATTATGTGTTAGGAACCTGTTTAGTTAAAGTTGGCCAGTTAAATCGTCTCAAAATTATATAGATCTGAAACCAGAATTGCTTTTATTAGGTATTTTATTAAAAGATTTTGAAAACATTGTATACTATGAGAGCAATATTATGATAGTAGCCAATATTGTACACTAAAATACACACAGGAATGGTTTAAATGCTTTGAAAAAATGTATAGATTTTGAAGGGACAATTAAGAAAACACCAAGATGCAAAAAAACCCCAAATAATTATAAGCAACCCATGTAACATGACGTTTAAAAAGCACAAACTGAATTTAGATATATTGAAAATAAAATGTTGAAAAAGAAAACAAAAACCAACACTGAGCTATCCAGACAGTTTACAGAGCATGTGCCAGCTAGTATAAGACAAGGGTTGAAGTAAGGTAAGGGAATTTAGGAGTTGTGGGTCAAAATATCTGGAGAAGCACATCTGGATACCACAGTGATATTTGGAGCAATGATCTGGCTCCATTTAAGGTCAGTGCAGTGGAACAGGTAGAGGGTTCTCGATCAGCCATGAAATTAATGGGCAGATTTTGGGCCAGTCCTTAATTCTCAGTCTGGCCTACCTCATAGGGTTTTACTGGGAGTCAAATAGAGAGGTGGGCCATATATATTGCCTTCAGCTGGAGTAAAAGCAAGATATACCAATGCCCGGCAAAGCTGGGTTGCTTTGGGGGCAGCTAGAATCTTTCATTCCTGGAAAAGACCCTGATGTTAGGAAAATGTGAAGGCAAGAGGAGAAGGGGACGACAGAGGATGAGATGGTTGGACAGTGTCACCGAAGCGACCAACATGAATTTGACCCAACTCCGGGATAGAAGTGGAAGCCGGGAGGGCCTGGCGTGCTCTGGTCCGTGGGGTCATGAAGAGTTGGACACGACTTCATGACTAAACAACAACAACAAAGAATATTTCAGCATGTAGAAGATGATGTGACTTGTGCCCCACCCAAAGTAGCTTTTCCAAGCCCTAAATGCATCCATGGGGGCAGTTTGGCCAACGGGTCTCCTTACAGGTTCAAAGGTGAGTCTTATCCTCTGTCTTACGGAAGGCATCTCTTAACAATCAGCAGTGAGAGTGTTCACAAAATATTTCAGCACATGTGCATACAGGTGCAGAAGCCTGTTTCCTTCTGTGGTTTGGCTTTGGCAGGTCCTAGAGACCTTTTTCTGGTGGGTTAGCAAGACTTTCTGTTCGAACAGGATTCTGTGGGCCAAACACCATTTCTTTTTATGATGGTTCCCCAACGGGCTGTCTTTTTACGACACTTTTATTTCCAGTTGTGTCTTTTATGGGGTTTTGTGGCATTTGATATATGTTCACATGTATTATCCTTTATATAAAGTTATTTTTCTGGTTTAGGTGCCGTTGAGACACCCAGAGGGCTGTCCTTCTGAACGGGAAGACGGACTGACAAATTGTTCTCAAGACTATGTGTATGTGTGTGTGTGTGTGGGGGGGAAAGGCAGCCATAAATGAATAAAAAAGCCAAAATGAAGCTTTTACAAATTGCATCCCTACTGTATATCTTTAACGGATAGGAAATAACAGTGAGCTCTCTTGGAACAGCAATATCTCAATAAATGTACCACCAGAGATAGGAAAATTCTCTCCCCCCACCTTAGTCAACTACAACTCCCAACATGACTGCTTTTAGAAAGCGTGAAGAAAACATCCTTTCAAACTGGCGTGTAACAGCTAATCGGATGTGACATTTTTATGTACTTAACTGATTTTCACAACTTTTATGGTAAGCTTGGTTTTGTTTGAGTTCAGCGAATTTATGGCTATTGGTTATAGCTATTATTCTGTTTTGAAGACTGTAAGCCACCTTGAGCGCTACTTTGTAGTGGGAAGGCACGTTAATCATCAAAATCATCATCTAATTATGCATATGTATGTATACACTTACACTGTGCGTGCACAAATCTATATGCATATATACAGAGATAGAATCAAATAATAAATAATTATATAATTATGGCTCTTGTGTGTGTTCTCTAATACTGGAATACATAGAAACAATATATATATAGGTTAGGGGGGATGGCCCCCAGGCTGAATGGTCCTCTCCTCCAGTTTAGACACCATGCTCGTAATTTGGATTGTTTTTTTTGACCTGGCTCTTTCTTGGGAGTCTGAGATTGCAGCCGTGTCCAGATCAGCCTTTAACCAGCTTAGGCTAATTGCCCAACTTTGCTCCTACCTAGACAAGGACTTCCTTTGGTGCTGGCCCTGTTCATCTCCTGGATCGACTACTGCAATGTCCTGTATGTGGGGCTCCCCTTGAACCTGATATGGAGACTTCAGCTGGTCCAGAATGTGGCAGCCAGGCTGGTGGTTGATGCGAGTAAATTTGACCATAACACTCCAGTTCTGGCTCGACTTCATTGGTTTCATGTGGCATCCTGGATCAGGTTCAAGGTTTTAACATTCACATACAAAGCCTTCCATGGTTCGGGCCCATGTTACTTGTTGGAGCGTCTCTCCTTAATGTCATCTGCCCGACCCACAAGGTAATCCCAGTCGAGGCTCCTCCGGGTAGCCACCTCGAGGGAGGCCTATAAATCCTCTACAAGAGGCAGGCCCTTCTTCGGGGGGGGGGGGGCTCCACCTTTACGGAATCAGCCTCTGGAGGAGCTCTGCCGAGCCCCCTCCCTGTTGACATTCAGGAAGCCATTAAAGATGTTGCTTTTCAGGGAGGCTTTCCGCACTGACCCCCAGCTTCCTCCCCCTTTTCTCTCCCCCCCCCTGTTCTTCTTCCCTTCCCTCTTTTCCTCCATCCACTCTGAGATTAATCAGTGCCATCTTTTTTATTTTTTAGGGTTATTGCTATCAGTTTTAATATTTCTATTTTCTTTTTCGTTTTGCTATTTTACTTGTTGTAACCCACCCAGAATAGTGCTGTGACACTAATGGGAGCAGATAGATAGATAGATAGATAGATAGATAGATAGATAGATAGATAGATAGATAGATAGATAGATAGATAGATAGATAGATAGATAGATAGATAGATAGATAGATAGATAGATAGATAGATAGATAGATAGATAGATAGATAGATAGATAGATAGATAGATAGATAGATAGGAGTAGTGCTGGCTGGCTTGATAGCTTAGTGGTTTATGTGGGAGTTCAATTCCCCACCGTGCCTCTGGTCGGTAAAGCCAGCCTGTGTGACCTTGGCTAAGCTGCGGGATCCCAGGGCACCCCAGAAGAAGGGAAAGGTAAAGCATTTCTGAGTATTCCCTACCCAGAAAACCCTGAGAAGGGTCACTATACGTCATAATTGACTTGACAGCACATGATTTATAATGAAGATGGTCATCTAATGATTTTGATGTTATGTGTTTATGCATAGAGTGTGTACACACAGAGAGGGACATGCATGCATCCCAGATATTCCTAGCCACACTGACTGTGGTCTTCTGTGGCCAGAAGTCTTAAAAAAAGGGGAGCATTTTCTCTTCTCTGGCATTCCCTGCATCACTTTTACCTCTTGTTTCCAGGCAAACTGACAAGATGTGTTCCTCTCAACTTGTCATGCTCTTCTAAAGGGGAGCAGGGGAAGGAGACCACAAGTGCTGACAGTAAATGAGGTAATATTTACACAATACATACAGTCAGGGTATTTCCCCCCCCCCATGTATTCTGGTATTGGGGAATAACTGACTCGCTCTGCAACAGACGGATCCTTCCCGCCTGCGGCAGGGGAAGCAATGAAGAAGCAACTCAGCCATTCACACCTTGGGGCTCTCATGATGTCACGTCCATTAAAAACAAACAAACTGGGAACACCTGAGACTCATATGATGCTCATAGAACCTCAAAGACACAAACAAAACCATGATCCGCCCCCCCTATCCCTCACATGTTCCCTCATGACATGACTCGGGGAGGGGAGGGGAGAAAGAAAGAAAGAAACACATTTCTTTTTTCACAATGTCAAAGGCAGGGTAGTGTAGTGGTTACAGGGTTACTCGAAGACTTGGTAGACCTGGCTTCAGATCCCCTGTGAAATATGCTTGATTGTGAAGCTGAAGGAGCCAAGTATGCTGTCATGAACTCATGAGAGAAAAGGGTGGATATACGATGTAAGAAACAACTGTCAATAACTAATAACAATGAAGAATTAAAAAATAGCAGGTCTCTACGTTCTTCCAGAGGAGGCAAAAAAGCTTTAGATTGCATGAATTACAGCTCAGTGGTTGGATTTTTCGAAAAACACTTCTCTGCATCAAAGAATTCCCTGCATGTACTGTAGTAAGCTAGGCTATTTTACAAAAGCTCATAATAGCTCTCTCTTTCTGATATCCTGCTTCATCAACTTGCAGGTTCATCAACTTGCATCAACTTCTGCCCTAACGTTGGGCACCTGGAATGTTCGGACAATGACCCCTGGCTTTTCTGATGGCTTGCAGGAAATAGACGACGTGCGCAAGACAGCTGTCATCGACATGGAACTGAGTAGGCTGCAGATGGACATTGCTGCCCTGCAAGAGACGAGATTGGCAGACATGGGATCTGTCAAGGAAAAAACTTCTCATTCTTCTGGCAGAGAAAATCATTGAATGAGACCAGGGAGCATGGTGTTGGCTTTGTGGTCAGAAATACTCTGCTGAGATCCATTGTTCCACCTACTGCGGGGAGTGAAAGAGTCCTGTCTCTGCAGCTCCGCTCATCAGCGGACCAGTCACCCTCATTAGTGCATATGCACCAACACTGTCGTCCATAACAGAAGTCAAAGACAAATTCTACGATGATCTGGTGGCCACTATAAAAAAAATCCCTGAGAGAGAACCACTGTTCATTCTCAGAGACTTTAACGCTAGAGTTGGTGCTGATCACAATTCTTGGCCCACTTGTATAGGCCGTTTTGGCACTGGGAAGATCAACAAAAATAATCAATGCTTGCTGGAGTTTTGCTGTTATTATGTTTTTGTATCAGCAACATATTCAAAGCTTCAACACAGAGTTTCCTGGAGACATCCAAGATCCAAGCATTGGCATCAGCTCGATTTGATCCTCACTAGACGCTATAGCCTCCCTAGTATTATGACCATACACAGTTATCAGTGTGCTGATTGTGATACTGATCACTCTCTGGTGTGTAGTAGAGTAAAACTGCGAACAAAGAGATTGTATCACACGAAAAATGAAGGAAGACCACATATCGATATTAGCAGGACTCGCAATCAAAGAAAAGTGGAGGAATTTGCCCAAGCGCTTGAGGAAACCTTTCCAGGCCCGGCTGATGCAAATGCACCTGAATGATGGGAACATTTTAAGAATGCTGTTTATAACATCGCCTTGTCCGCATTTGGCAAAAAGACCAAAAAGATGGCAGACTGGTTCGAAGCCCATTCGGAGGAGTTGATGCCAGCCATCGAGGATAAGAGGAGAGCTCTAGCAGCATACAAAGCCTGTCCTGGTGAGTACAACTTGCAGGCTCTTTGACTTGCGCGTAGCAAGAGTACACACACGCAGAGACACACACACTGATACATGCATGAGTAATACACAAGCTGAAAAGTTTCATTTATTTGCTTGCTTATTAGCTTGCTGCCATGTACATGTTGCAGAATTTTGAATTGCCAGTAAAATTCCTTTTGCTCTGCTGTACAGAGACTCACAGAAGAGAACTGCTACAAGTTCCCCAGATAGTCCACCCCTTTCTCATTAACTGGCACTTAATGTCTCAATAATTCACTCTGAGACATTTGTAGAAGAAAGAATTAAAAAAAACATTTCACTGCTTACAGTTGTGAACAGATCAACAGCAAACTAACGATGACCTCCAACAGACTAAAAAGAGAGGGAAAGGAACACTCAGCAGAGAGGCGGGGTTTCTCTTTGAATGCAGAGCTGGGAGGGAATGATTGGTTAGTGCTGGATAGATTGCTAATCACCCTGGCCCAGACAAGCCCCTCCCTGTCACTCAAACCACAGGCAACATGCGAGGTTGCAAATAAAACTCCAACATTATATGCCACTTTCAATGAGCTCAAAGAGATGTATGCCACTTTCCTGCTCCCCACTTTCCCCTCATGCCAACACTAGCATGTAGGT
Source organism: Pogona vitticeps (assembly GCF_051106095.1). Taxonomy (NCBI): domain Eukaryota; kingdom Metazoa; phylum Chordata; class Lepidosauria; order Squamata; family Agamidae; genus Pogona; species Pogona vitticeps. The sequence goes on along the minus strand of NC_135787.1, from coordinate 189,323,283 downwards.
TAGCTTGAGAAGGAATGACTGGACTAAGGTCATCCAGTGGGGATTAGAATCTGCATTACATCACGCTAGCTCTTGGATCAGCTATAGCAATGCTGAGTGGGGATAATGGGAGCTGTAGTCCAACAGATTTGAAGGGCTTTAATTTGGTATCTATCTATCTATCTATCTATCTATCTATCTATCTATCTATCTATCTATCTATCTATCTATCTATCTATCTATCTATCTATCTATCTATCTATCTATCTATCTATCTATCTATCTAATCCATATTCTTTCTTTCTTTCTTTCTTTCTTTCTTTCTTTCTTTCTTTCTTTCTTTCTTTCTTTCTTTCTTTCTTTCTTTCTTTCTTTCTTTCTTTCAAACCCTCAATACTTGCAATGATAGTTCATTTTTTTTAAAAAAAGTGGAACCTCAGCTTCCTCTAAAATAAAATAAAATAAAATTATGTCCACATGCAGTTATTCCATGGAAAACAGAAAAAAATTCTCCTGAATAAGAGGAGATTATTGTTAGCGAAACCTAATTTTCCTACAACATTAAAGCCTCTAATAGCTGCAATGTGGGACAATGAAGCACCTAGTGTGACATCAGAAGTGCAATACATATCGGGGGGCGGGGACGGCTGAGGGTGCCTGCATGGAGGTTTCTTAGACTCCTGCAGGGTTTGGCCTGACCTTCTCACAGAGAACATAACCTCTCGGCCTCTAGCTCAGGGAAGAAACAGGGTTTCCTCATCACAAAGGCATTCTTTTGCATCCTTTTGCATCTCTGTCCCACCACTTCTGCTCTGTCCCATTGTTGCTGTTATGACCAGGCTCCTGATGGGGATTAAGACATATATGAGACTGTAACGGACCCTATGAATAAGGCAACCAGGTCGGGAAAGGGTAAAAGTAGCAGGAAAAGAGGAAGGCCAAATGTGAGATGGATTGCTTAATAAAGGAAACCGTGGCTTGGAATGTGGAAGAAATGAGCAGGGCTGTGAATGATTAGACATTGCGGAGATCACTCATTTACTATTGTTATCATGTGCCATCACATTTCCCTTGACTTATCTCAACCCTATGAGTGAAGGATCTCCAAAATCTCCCAACAGCTCACCTCTTGCAAGCTCAAGCCTGTGGGTTTATTTAGGGAGTCCGTCCATCTTGTACTTGGTCTTCCTCATTTCCTGCTGCCTTCTGCCTTTCCCAGCGTTACTGTCTTTTCCAGAGAATCCTGTCTTCTCATGGCGTTGCCCAAAATAGGGCAACCCCACTCCACAGGGACACCGTAACTCAGAGGCGACGTGATGGTGCAACTGCATAACTGTCCTTCGAGAAGTTACTTTTTAGGACTACATTAAAACTGCAATTCAAGCCAGCGTTACTGATGGATTTTGGGAATTGGATTGATGGAATCTGTAGATTTTCTTTTTAAAATACTTTTCCAAACTCTGGTCAAAAAAACCCATCCCTTCCAAAAAGTTTGGTACTTCTTCTAATCATGCATTGTGCTGATGCGATGCAGTGGAATAATCCAGTGATCTGCATACGTATTTAAAAGGCTTTTCTTTCATCCAATAGCGAGTTATGTACAAGAAGGGGAGGAGGTGAAATACCGCAATGCTTTGGCTGCTTTTACCTCTCCTCTTTTCCTCGCATTTCCAAAAAAGCAATGAAATTAAAATGTCTCCTCCCTCCCCCCCTTCCAGGCCTCACAAGTTAAGTTTGCTGATCTTTTGAGTATTTCCTATAGCCTGTTGCTGTGGTTCCTGTTTTGATCCCGCACTATTACTCATGCATTAACAGGAAACAATATATATGCCTCAAAAAGCATGCTAGTTACTTGTCACTCACCGCCAGCCACTAACGGACACTTTCGAAACCAGACTCCTCAACCCCCACCTCTAGGCACCAGTGTGAATTCTGCTTAATTTCCAAAAAGAAGTGTGAAGAAGCGTCTTCCTCCCAGTTGACTTTATGTTGACCTCCCAGTTTTGACAGCTTAGACTACGGAGTATAATTGGCAAGGAGAGGGGGTTTAAGGCAAGGACGGACAACAGCAACAATCTGCCCTCAAGTCAACTCTGACTTATGGTGACCTTTTTAGGGTTTTCCGGGTTGACAATACTCAGAAGTGGTTTCCCCTTCTCTTCTCCTGGGGAGCCCTGGGATCCTGCAGCTTGCTCAAGGCTACTCAGGCTGGTTCCACTGGTAGGAGGCACGGTGGGGAATCAAATTTCCCCCCTAAACCACTGAGCTATAAAGCCAGCCAGCTCCAATCACCATGGAGAATCGAATTTCCAACTTTTGGTTCAGCAGCCAGATGCCTAAACCACTGAGTTGTCCAGTTAGCCAATGAATGAATGGGCTGTGGAACTGGGAAATGTAGATTAAAGTCATAGCTAGCCTTTTCCTCTCTGTGTCTGTCTGTCTCTACTGGGACAGGATTAATGGTCGCCAGGCAAGACATGACACTAGCAGTTGAATAATAGGAGATCAGCGTTAAATTCAGAACTGGTTCTGTTGTTAGGGAAAGTGAACTGGCTTTCTAGGTCAGGAGATTGTTCAGCTCTTTCATTTTTTATTATTGTATTTTTACTTCAGGGGGTGGAGGAGAAATGGCTTATGGGATCTTCTGCCTCGTTTGCATATCTTTAGTTACTTGCCTGCCATTTCCTGCTCTGCCTCAGGCAGCGATAGCAAGGGTCAGCGTCAATGACCCCCACACCCTGGGGAAAGCTTCATCATCCTGAAGATCCAGTTGCTGTGAAGGGGGGGAGGGGCAGACCTGAACAGTTTATTTTAATCACCTGGTACTGGTAGGTCACAAACTATGGCAAGTCCTTAAAGAAATGGGAGTCCCTGACCACCTTATTTACAGTATCTCCTGAGAAACCTATATGTGGGACAGGAAGCAAAAGTTAGAACTGGATATGGAACAAAATTGGGAAAGGAGTACGACAAGGCTGTATCTTGTCCCCCAGCTTATTCAATTTATATGCAGAATACATCATGCGGAAGGCTGGACTGGAGGAATCCCAAACTGGAATTAAGATTGCCAGAAGAAATATCAACAACCTCTGATATGCAGATGATACCATGCTCATGGCAGAAAGTGAGGAGGAATTAAGGAACCTCTTAATGAGGGTGAAAGAGAAGAGTGCAAAAATGGTTTGAAGCTCAACATAAAAAAACCCTAAGATCAAGGCCACTGGTTCCACCTCCTGGCAAACAGAAGGGGAAGATATGGAGGCGGTGACAGATTTTACTTTCTTGGGCTCCATAATCATTGCAGATGGTGACAGCAGCCACGAAATTAAAAGATGTCTGCTTCTTGGGAGGAAAGCAATGACAAACCTAGACAGCATATTAAAAAGCAGAGACATCACCTTGCTGACAAAGGTCCTCATAGTCAACATTATGGTTTTTTTTCCAGTAGTGATATATGGAAGTGAGAGCTGGACCATAAAAAAGGCTGACTGCTGGAGGAGACTCTTGAGAGTCCCCTGGACTGCAAGGAGAACAAACCTATCCATTTTGAAGGAAATCAACCCTGAGTGCTCACTGGAAAGACAGATCCTGAAGCTGAGGATTCAATACTTTGGGCATCTTATGAGAAGAGAAGACTCCCTGGAAAAGACCCTGATGTTGGGAAAGTGTGAGGGCAAAAGGAGAAGGGGACGACAGAGGATGAGATGGCTGGACAGTGTCATCAAAACCACCAACCTGAATTTGACCCAACTCTGGGAGGCAGTGAAAGACAGGAGGGCCTGGCGTGCTCTGGTCCATGGGGTCACAAAGAGTCAGACACGACTTAACAACTAAACAACAATAACTGGTAGGTCTGGGTGGGAGTGGAGCAGGGCCTCTTTGATGGTGGCATCAGAACAGAAATGAAAATAAAATCAAAGGTCAGTTGGCATCTTCAGACTTTTGACTCACTTGTTACGATAGCTTCAGGTGCTACTTGTCTGTCTCTGGGTAACATTCGAAGTACTTGTTTTGACTTCTAAAGCCCTTGATACAGGCTCTCTGAAGGTCCATATTCTGCCATATTTGGCCCATGATTTGACATATGTGAAGGAGGCCCTTTTGTTGGTCTTGCCACTTGCAAAGCTCAGTGGTTTAGGTGTCTGATCTGTAGAGCTAGAGGCTGGGAGTTCGATTCCCCACTGTGCCTCCTAAACAGAGGATGGGCTTGATGACACACAGGGTCCCTTCCAGCTCTTCATTTGTAAGATGATTGTTTTTATTCTTATTCTTACTCTTAACTTTATTCTTATTATACCAAGATCTGATGGAGAAGCGAGAAAGGGCCTGCTCGGTGACTGTTCCCAGCCTGTGGAACTCTCTTACACAGGAAGTTAGGATAACCCCCTTCCTATTAATCATCTGCTAGTACCCAAAGACCTCTCTAGTTAGGCAGGCCTTTGGCAACTCAGCTGAATTATTAGAGAAGGAACTTTTAACCTGCTGAGTGGTGGCTTCTTAAATTAAACAACGTGTCTTTAAGTGAAGTTTTATTCTCTCTTAGGGTTTAATTACACCTTTTAATGTTTTAATTGCATTTCTTATGTTTGATTTTCATACTGTTAACTGTCTTGAGTGCCATTTATTCAAGGAACAGAGTGGGGTGTTTCAAATGGCATAATGCAAGGTGCTTGCAGTGGACACAAAAAAAGCTGGCTTTTTCGCCTTGGAATCTGACCATAGTTTATCTCTTTTTCAGTCTAAATAGGGTCTAAGTTGAGAAATCCGTCCCATTGGGCAATCATACTGGAATTGCTGGGGCATGGGGGGGGAAGGCTGCTTAGGACGGGGGGGGCTACCATTGCAAGGTCAACTGTGAGTAGACATGTGTCATTCAAGTTGCTAAATGACAACTGCCATTCATTCTCTATCTCACTCTCTTTTCTGGCATATTTGTCCTCGCTCAAAGAACGCCCGTGGCAGGTATTCTACTATGTTGTAGTAACCAACCAAATTACAGCCGAACCACCTCCTTTCCTCTTCACCCACTTTCATGCCTCTTGTTCAATTCATGAGTCATCCGTCGTGGCTTTTGGAAATACGTGTACCAGCTTCTGCTTCTTTCGGCTCGCGCTGAGAAGCACGTCTCTCTCTCTCTCTCTGCAGGCCCAAAGGGAGGAAAAACTGACATCTTCGGCTTTCTCCTAAGATTTTGGAGCCCATGGTTCACACCTCTCCTTGCTTCTGCCACGTCAATCAAGCCCTGTTTATGGGGAAAGCAGCCAGACGGAGGCAGGGGGCCCAAGGGGGATGTGCCAAAAAACCAAAGGCTGATGTCATGAAACAAGACCCCAAGAGGAATCCTGCTGGGCCAGGGCGGAGAGCTCAGCTTAGCTTCTCAAACGGATCCTGCTGGGAAGCCCACAGATGAGACATGAATCATAGAATCATAGAGTTGGAAGGGTTCTATAAAGCCATCGGATCCAACCCTTTGCTCAGTGCAGGAATCCAGTTCAAAGCAGATCTGACCGATGGTTGTCAGACTGCCTCTTGTATGCTTCCTATGCTGGAGCACTCATCACCTTCTGAGGTCACTGGTTCTGTTGTCGTATTGCTCCAACACTCGTGAAGTTTTTCCTGATATTCAGCCTAAACTTGGCTTCCTGCAGCCTGAGCCCATTACAGTCCTTGGACTTGCAATCCAGAAAACGTACACTCACCACTTCTGCGCAGGATGAGTCTGCCCCTCTTTTAAACTTTTCTGAATCACTCTTGATCACCATATCTCCCAGCGATTTGAGAAGTTGCATGGGTTGGTCTATGTCACCCAGGATCCCCCAGACAATATGCCATATTTTCCATGTGTAAGACTATAATTTTGTCTAAAATCTTTGCACTAAAAATTGAGGGTTGTCTTACACACGGACGTAAGCTGAGGAGAGAACAAAAACAAGTGGAGGGGAAAGCAGGGATCAAAGCGATCCTGCAGCACTTTGATCCCTTTCCCCCTACACTTCCTAAGCCCCACTTAGATTTCTTAATTTTGGATTAGAAAAGTGGGGGGGGGATGTCTTATACATGGGGCATCTTATACGCAGAATCAGGGTGGAAGCCACAGCTTTTCCAAGCTCTGATACCTTGAAGATGTGGATTCCATATGACAATTATGTACGCTTGAAGAATATAAGAAGGGTCTTACTGGAACAGATCCACAAGGGCATCCTGTTCAACCACACTCTCCCACTTGTGCTGCCCAGCAAATGATGTTCACAAAGGTGTGGAGCACCTTTGACAGTGAAACAGATATATGCCCACCGTGACTAATACCTACCAATGACCTCTCACTGCAATTAATTTGTTGGATCCCCTTTTGAAGCTTTCTCTGCTGGTGGCCCTCACAACATCTTGTGGCAGTGAGTCCCACCGCTTAGCTAGGCACTGTGTGAAGAAGTGCTTCTTGTCTGTCTCTAATCCTCCACCATTTAGCTTCTGTTAATGACTGTGGGGTACAGATATGAATCTTGCTGCTTCTTGCTCTCTGAAAGAAATGTATGTGTATGGGTGGGGGGTTTCCCCTCCTAGCAGCACGATTGCTCTTTGTAAAGATTATAAAACGATTGGTACAATCCCTGGGCAGAATGGCATTTTCCTGTATGGGAATAATAGAGAAAGGGCAGAAAAAGCGCTAAGTTACAAAGACTGTTATAGTTACTGTGCAGAATAGCACCTTTCCTGCACAGGGTTCTCTGGAAAGGGAACCAAATTGTGAAGGATTTGGTAGTTTACTGTACAGAGTAAGAAATGTTTTTTTAAAAATTGTGGAAAGCCAGGAAATTGTGCTTATCAGGAAGTCTTCCATGGCAAGACTGGGAAAATCTCCAAGAATATGTTCAAACACTATTCACATCTCTATCCCACAGTTCTAATAGCAGAGCATCAAGCATAGTTTTAACAACTTCCTTGGGTTGGTCCAGACTCAGTTGCCCATCAGTTTCACTGTGTGAAATTTCTCTCCAGTCACTTACTCGCAATCAGATAAATTTCTCGTAGAGTCACTTCTTCGATGTCCTTCGTTTTGTCCCAGAAAGTGTCAGCTGTTAGAACTGATGCAATGGAGCATCCTTTTTCCCCCTGGCCACTACTAAATTTTAGTGAAGGAGGGAGAGAGAGAGAGCGGGTGAATCTTTTTGCCTGTCTGTAAATTCGAATCCCCACTACACCTCCTAAGAGAGAATCTAGAGAAGACTACCTGGAGCATGTGTAAAGGATGGGTTTACAGTACATGCTCTGTTACCTGCCAGCACTTCAGCAAACTGCATGTTCCAAACAACCTCCAGAAAGAGGGACTGGCAAACTGTTGCAGATTATTTTCAACCTACAAAACCCAGGAGGTCTGCCATTTTGGTAGAGGTCACTGAGGTTCTGCTGTCAGATTCCTGTTCATTTCCCTGACTCCTTCCCTCTCTTACTGCCTGCCACTGATGGAGAAATACAGAATGTTGTGACGCCAGGGCAAGTGCAACTTCTACTTGATGCTATGGAAGCAAGCCAAGGGTAGGGGAGTAATACCACCACCACCACAGTGCTTCAGGCTATAGCATTATGTCTGAACCACCTTGAGCATTCCTTGTTTGCCCTTTAATGGAAAGGGTTAAATTACTGTGGAGCTACCTCCTTCCTAAGCAATCAGTTTATTTTCTAAACCGAATAATATTACTGTAACAGTCCTGGTACATGTCTTCATGACTTCATCTCTCCAGGACTGGGCAGGAAAAAAAAATCTCACAGGATGCTTATACCAGCATCAGTGGCAAAGGGCAAATAATTATTTTCAACATCCTTTGTTGAATCCTTTGAAGCATTTACACTTTCCTTTTGGAGCAAAGAGATTTAAATAATCAGCCTTTTCCTCACTGGCAATTAATAGGAAGAGGAAACACAAACACACACACACACACTGAGGAAGACTGCTGTTATAGAGTTACAGTACCGATATGGAAATATTTATATATGGAATGACCCAACTGCTTACAAGTTATTTACAATGGAATAGGTGTGTTTGATGTGTTTTAACAAGAGATTACAACCGTCTGATAAGGCTAGAAACTGGACTCATCTAATGTCGCTTAATAGTGAGAGATGCAGCAGAAAAGAAGGTGTACATGACACAGAGTATAGATGGCGTAGCTATAGCAGTTCTAAGTAGCAGATTGATCAAATGAGGAAAGAGTTGTGAAAATAAGTTCCAATTTCATCTACCTCTTCTTCTATCATGTCACTCCAACCTTCTTCATCAGACCTCCTCCTCCTCCTCCTCCTCCTCCTCCTCCTCCTCCTGCTATCTTTGAAAGAGGGACTCACATGGTGTGATCAGATGGTGGGAAAGGTGCACGTCCGATCACACAGGAAAAAGTTGCTTTGCTAGGAGTGGTCTCCCTTAATGCAACCCTTCTATCCATCAGGAAATTACACAAGTCCAGCCCCCAAAGTAGAAGCCATATTGATGGATCGAAAAGGTCCAGCTTGGCAACGGATCAGCATCATGTTGGAGCCTTATTCACTGTACAGTACATCGTGCGATCACCGAAGTGGCTCACACTGAACTCTGCCACAAGTGGTCCAAAATGCAAACTAGATGCCTGTGTGATCACACCCACAGTTACCTCTTGATCCCAGTTGCTGCTGAATAAGAAGGACAGAGCTACAGATCTCATAGCCTGGTTGTGACTTGCATCCTGCTGTTGACCTCATGTCTTGCTTATGGGCTTCCTAGAGACATATGCCGGGGCGATGAGAAAGAGGATGCCAGACTTGACAGCATGTTCCAGCCTTGCCTTATATTCCTAGGTACTTATGAGTCCTCCTTAAGCTGGGATCTTGATTCTCAGACTGCCTAAGGCGGCTTTTGCAGCCCCTTCTATCCCAAAGGTTTCAGAGAAGGGACCTAAGAATATGCTACCATCTTCTGAGAGCCTATAGGCTCCCCATTGTGCTATCCAAATCTGCGACCTATGTGGGAGGTACTGTATTGATATGTATTATGGGCAAGTTGTAGAGGACAGAGAAAATTTCTCCCCTAGGCTGATCCCCAACATAGATGTCTCCACCACCAGCGCTACCAGCGCCGTCACCTCTTCTGCAGCTGGGATTCAGTGCAGAGTCAAAAATGTGGAGGCCACCAGGAGATCTTTATGCTTTCTCTTCCACGGAGAGCAGCCGCTTGGTACACATCCATCATTTGGACTGGGGTCAGAGTAAGAGAAAAAGGGGTAAGCCCCCAGCCCAATGTCATGACTCTTGTTCAAAATATCCCCATCCCATCTCTTTTTACCAAATCAGTCAATCACTCTAGTAAGCAAAAAGGCAGCAACATCATGATGGGTTTATTCCCAATACCGGTAATACTTTAGCGCTAGAGTGACGGTAACTAAAGGAGTGGTTGGAGGTGAACCCACAATAGCGCTATGTCTACCATTTTGTGTTAGCCCATAAGATGACTGCATTTTGTGATTCACTTGACTACACAGAACACGTTGCAGTCAACGCGGACGTCCTCTTCAAGAATGCTCCATTGCTCACCCCCAACAGCCACTCAGCATTCTGTGCCCCCTGAACATGCTAATCCCCAGGTTTTGGAAATGTTCAGCCAACACAGCGACTGAAAATACTGCCTGGAGTATGTGGGAGCCTGAATTTCAAAAACGTAATTTCCCTCAAGCTATGCTTCATCCTTGCTGGCCTGGTTGTGCACCTTTCTTCCTGATGATGATTTTTCATTCTCTTTCTCTATTTCTATTTGCCCAGTGTTGTTCTTTCTTGTCCATCTCAGCGTTTCCTTGAGCCTGCGGGTTTTGCCCTTTTGATCCTCACCCTTTGTTTTGCATTCGGAGAAGGACCTCCGTAAATAGGTGAACGGCAATTCATTAATTTATCTGTGCGTCGGTCCAGAAGAACCGGTTGCCTTGGTAGAGGAGAGTCTGCCGACACGATCCGCCAAAAGCCCCTTCTCTCACTTCCTAGTGTTTATTTCTTCTCAGTGTTGTGGAAAATGTCTCTCGCTTGTGGGCATGACGCCATGAAAATGTTTGTGTGGGTGGAAAGCAAGAAAGGCAGAAGAAGAAGAGGTAGAGGAGACAGAAAGAAAGAGAAGAGAAAGCCAAAGGCACAGAGGGGAGAGGCCGTGTATCAAAAGAAAACAACAGAGAAGCCGCATTCACGGCTTCTATTTTTAGCAGCTTTGTGGCTGAAGAGAGTGAAACTTAAATTGCAGTTTTCTACCTGCTGCTCCCAACTGAACTTTTTAACAAGAGCGGATGAAGTCAGCCTGTGAGGTCTCTTTGTAGTTGCAACGGACAGAAAAGGAACAGCATTCTAGTGAGCTGCTGTCCCAGCCCAACCTCCGGCTCTGACGGGGACCCTCAAGGAAGATGAAGAAGTCACTGGGTCTACAAGCAGAAAGAAGGCCCATCAACATGGCTTACCTTTCTCTTCCCTTTCCCCAAAGAAGGAGGATGACAGAACCGGGAAATTAACTTTTATGGGAATTCATCTCTCAAAATCTCTTTGCCAATGTTGCTGGTGTCGTTGGAATCCACCAAAGTAACTTTTCCACCCTGCGGGTTAAAGACGGGGGGGGGGGGGGAGGGATGAGGTAAAGGTAAAGGTTCCCCTTGATGCTGAGTTAGTCATGTCCAACTGTAGGGCATGGTGCTCCAAGCCGTAGAGCCAGCTTTTGTCCGTAGACCATTTCTGTGGTCACGTGGCCAGTGCGACTAGACACGGAATGCTGTGACCTTCCCACCGAGAAGTATTGCGGTACCTATTTATCTTCTTGCATTTTTACATGCTTTCGAACAGCTAGGTTGGCAGGAGCTGGGACAAAGCGACGGGAGCTCCCTCCATAGTGTGGATTCGATCTTACAATGGCAGGTCTTCCGACCTTGCAGTAAAGAGGCTTCTGCGGTTTAACCTGCAGCGCCACCATGTCCCTTGGGGAAATGAGACCCACACTCAATAGACAGATGAGGGTCAGTTTTGAAACTATGGGCGTATGTTTATTTGTAGCTGGCTGGATAGCTCATTCTTTTCTGTATCTGGCTGTGGCGAGTGAGGTTGGGAGTTCAGTTCCCCACTGTGCCCTCTTGCAATATCAGCTCGTTCAGGAGGAAGTATTAGCTGACTGATGAGGCTTACATCTGGGTAGGTATGGCATTTCAGTGTAAGAGAGCACATTCATTTTATATATTTTGAATACTGACACCAGCGTCCCGTTGAAGCGGAGTGTAAGTGACAGGGCATCACACTACTTGCGCAAGCATTGGTGCTACACAAGCGTTGACCTCCATGACTGAAATCCGCCCTGTGTTGGTGCAGCATCGTGTCCAAGCCACTCCTTCCAACATTACCACAATGGCAGAACTTTTCACTGGCTTTACTATATCATACTTTTTTCTGAGAAACTGGGATAGTGAAATACAGCATCAAAACGGACAAGAATCCAAAGAACAGCCTGGGAACACCTGGATGATGTTGCTGCCGAAACCATGTTAAACACTAATATTTGTCTCCACCCCAATCACTGAAGAAAAACAAAATATTTTTGTCTGGCACTAAAAGAATATCAACTTTGGGCACAAATCTATAGCGTCACAACTGGGAAGGCCCTAACCTCAGTCGTCACTGAACCCTCCTCTAGGTTCAGGGTGGCCACTGAAACATTGCAAAAAAAGCAGGAAGTCCATAATAAAAATAGAGGATAATAGAACAAACAGGTTTGCTTAAAAACGAAATCCAAGCCAAAAGAAATATTAAAATATTTTAGGCATTCTACAGTCTCGAGGGGGACGTGGTGGCGCTGCGGGCTAAACCGCAGAAGCCTGTGCTGCAGGGTCAGAAGACCAAGCAGTCGTAAGATCGAATCCACGCGACGGAGTGAGCTCCCGTCGCTTGTCCCAGCTCCCGCCAACCTAGCGGTTTGAAAGCATGCAAATGCCAGTATATAAATAGGGACCACCTCGGTGGGAAGGTAACAGCGTTCCGTGTCTAAGTCGCACTGGCCATGTGACCACGGAAGATTGTCTTCGGACAAAACGCTGGCTCTACGGCTTGGAGGTGGAGACAACGCTGGCTCTACGGATGAGCACCGCCCCCTAGAGTCGAACACGACTGGACAAAAATTGTCAAGGGGAACCTTTACCTTTACCTTTACCTTTACCTTTACCTTTACAGTCTTGAGCGACTATAGTAAATATTTTAAAAAATGACCCATTTTGAATCCTACTGATCTCCCAGGGGAGGACAGCAGTATCATCTGTGCCTTTATGAACTGGGACAAAGTGGGATGGACTGGTTTGTGCCCATCTCTACTCCTTATATTTTCTCTTTCCCCCCCTCCCCTTCCCTTATTGCAGCCCGGCAGACTGTTAGGAAAGAGTCTTGAGCGGAATGCCTTCAGATGGGTTTTGAAATTGCTTTGAGGGCTGCCTGCCCACCTCGACATTAAAGTAGCCCTTTAATGGTACTTTAATGCCCTTCCTTTTGGTTTATTTAATACCCAACTTACTAGACTGTTACATAACCACGGCATAGCTCCCGAGGGAACCTCTGCAGACTTGCTGAGCTATTCCACTGGACTCCTTTCAATATTTGTGTTTCAATGGTGAAAAGGCTTGTCTTCTTTAAAAGTGGAAAAATATGGGTGATTTCACCTCTCCTGCCCCAAATCCCACATCAAAATGGATGTCATTTAATGGGTGACCTCACTATGTAGAGACATTACGTGTGGGAGGATTATGATTGGAATTCATGGCTGTGCAGACTGTATGCTTAAAGTCACACATTTGCAAAGACACACACACAGAAAAAGTGTCACATAGGCAGATTCTCAGCTATTTCTTATATACTCATTCAGCACCTAGAATGACAAGTTGAGTTCACTTTTCTGATTTATACTCTTAGCACACACACTTTATTGTTACAGCATCAAGCCATATACATAAAACAAAATTAAATGCAGAGCTTCAAGTACTGACATACGTATACTGCAAAAAGCCAAATCAAATAAGCAAAAAGCAATAAAACTACAAATATAACAATGTAAGACCAATGTCTAAGTTTGGCTATCTATTCTGGCTACTATGGCATGCCGCCCAGAATTTTGCTACCAGTTCTGTAGTATACTTTTAGCAACAAATGTAGAAATGACTTTTTTATTTAATCGGAAATATGATCTAGGTAAAGATAAAGGTTCCCCTTGACAATTTTTGTCCAGTCGTGTCCGACTGTAGGGGGCGGTGCTCATCCCCGTTTCCAAGCCATAGAGCCAGCGTTTGTCTGAAGACAATCTTCCGTGGTCACATGGCCAGTGCGACTTAGACACAGAACGCCGTGACCTTCCCACCAAAGTGGTCCCTATTAATCTACTCGCATTTGCATGCTTTTGAACCGCTAGGTTGGCAGGAGCTGGGACAAGCGACGGGAGCTCCCTCCGTCGCGTGGATTCGATCTTACGACTGCTTGGTCTTCTGACCCTGCAGCACAGGCTTCTGCAGTTTATATGACCCATCTCACCATAGTCGGGAAGAATGTGCCTGAGCACTGTCTGCTCAGTGTATTAGACACACCTTGCCAAAAGCCCATAATGATAACTTTAAGCATATTAGCACTGAAGATGCATGACCTTTCCAGCTTCTATAGATGCCTTTCCTTTTCCTTAGTCCATTAGAAAAGTGGTTCCCATCCTTTGGTCCCAGATGTTCTTGGGCTTCAGCTCCCAGAAATCCTGGCCAGCGCAGCTTGTGGTAAAGGTTTCTGGGAGTTTTAGTCCAAGATCATGCGGCGATCTAAGTTTGGGCACCACAGCCTTAGAAGTATCCCAGCTTTCTTCCTAGATGTTTCATCAGCTCATAGGTAGAACTCAATGGAGACCGTTGGCTCTGATGTTGGTGGCTGAAGCGAAGCTGCTCTGGGTTTTAATTAGAACTTTACAGGATCAATCCAAGATATTGAACTCTGCTCAATAAACAAGCTCAGTGCTGTGCTAGCTCCTTTAAAGTTGAAATGAAAATTCAGAGTGGCTTTGACATCAGAGCCACCAAATTTCACTGGGGAAACATAGTGAGGGGTGCCAGCAAAGGATGAGGCATGCTCAGCCCCACATCTCCTCTGCCCCCCCCACCATTTCAGAGGCATGTATCGAGGACCCACCTGCCAGCCTTCCCCAGCCTTCTCTGGCAATCCCAGTCTTTTCCGATCATGGCTGATGGCGCATCTCCGCAGGAGTGCATTGACGGTGAGCAATGGGGAAAAGATGGCTTGGTTCAGGTTTTCTGTGCAAATTCCTCCTGGCATATCAAATCAAGAAGGAATGAAAGGTCTGCTTGACAAGACACAATGAAAACTCATGCCCTTCATTTGTATCCAAACTGGGAATAGCTTTTAATCCGCGGTGTGAAATCTAGTTTCCCTATGTCACATCTGCAACTTTTTTATTATCCTTTGGGCTAATTTCTTTCTCTCTCAAGCAACTGATCAGTGCCGGAGTGCGAAGAGGCTGCCAGATCCCTGTTCTTTTCTTTCGGGACACTGGGGGAAAAAGTCCTCTGGACCCTAGCTTTGTTGACACTATTACTCATTAAATACACCAGGATAGGCCTGGATTAGATTCTCTTATTTTTCTAGAACCCAGCCAAAGGGAAATTATATTTTATATAATTTTATATTTCCTAGTGGAACAGCAAGCAAATCAAATTTGGGGCACAGGAGGATGGAGACAATAAATAGAACGGGCTTTGAAAGACTTTCGGGGACTTCTCTTTCCCCAAATGGATGTTTCAGCCAAGAATTATCTAGGTTAGAGACGTACAAACAACATTCCGTTAGTAGCACACTTTCCGTCATGCCTACTCTTTAAGGAAGTCTTTCATTTTTCTCTCCAAAGTTCCTTCAAGTGTTTTGCACAGCAGAAAATTCCAAACTGGCCTTGGCGTTCATTGACTGAGCCTTTCTAAACTAGGAAAAGGTTCATGAGAACACAGGAAGGGCTATGCTGGTCCAGCCTTCTGTTTGGAGACTGTCCAGCCGGATGTGTCTAGGAAGCCTACAGGCGGAACAAGACTAAACATTAGTAAGAATTTTATGACAGCAAGATCTTTTTAAGAGTGGAGTGAAAAACCTCAGAAGGTGGTGGAGTCCTACTTCGTTGGTGGCTTTTGAGCACAGGCTTCACTGTCAGCAATGCTGGAGGCATTCAAGAGAAAATTAGACACCCATCTGTGAGATGTGCTTTGTTATGGATTCGTGCACGAAGCAGGTGGTAGGACTTGAGATCCTTTTATTGTTGTTTAGTCGTTTAGTCGTGTCCGACTCTTCGTGACCCCATGGACCAGAGCACGCCAGGCCCTCCTATCTTCCACTGCCTCCCGGAGTTCTGTCAATTTCATGTTAGTTGCTTCGATGACACTGTCCAGCCATCTCATCCTCTGTCGTCCCCTTCTCCTCTTCCCGTCACACTTTCCCAGCATCAAGGTCTTTTCCAAGGAGTCTTCTCTTCTCATGAGATGGCCAAAGTACTGGAGCCTCAGCTTCAGGATCTGTCCTTCCAGTGAGCACTCAGGGTTGATTTCCTTTAGAATGGATAGGTTTGTTCTCCTTGCAGTCCAGGGGACTCTCAAGAGTCTCCTCCAGCACCACAATTCAAAGGCATCAATTCTTCGGCGGTCAGCTTTCTTTATGGTCCAGCTCTCACTTCCATACATCACTACAGGAAAAACCATAGATTTACCTATTCGGACTTTTGTTGGCAAGGTGATGTCTCTGCTTTTTAACATGCTGTCAAGGTTTGTCTGGCTTCCTGCAACTTCCTTGTAGCCCTCATGCTTGGGTTGGACTCGATGGCCTTCCAACTCCATTATTCTGTCATTCTATGATTCAATGTTCAAGGTGAATATTTCCCACATCCATAGGGGCTGGTCTAGAAGCCCTTTAAGATCCCATCCCAATCCATAGGTCTCTGATTCTCCTATCCTATTCAGCCTTTACGAGGTCTCTCTATTCTCTTTTAGCATTTATGTAATATCTCAGGTTCCCCACAGAAGATCTGGATCCCTTTGCATTGATAGAATCATAGAATAAGGGAGTTGGAAGGGGGCTGTAAGACCATCAAGTCCAACCCCCAGCTCAAGGCTGGAATCCAAATCAAAGCAGATCTAACAGGTAGTTGTCCAATTTTCCCCTTGAATGGCTGGCTCTAGTTTTTCTAGCTGTAGCTTTAGCTGTTAGATGCCTGTTTTTCATACAAAAGCCTTTTCCCCCCTAGCTGGACACAGAGGTTCACTACGGCTTGCTCATGAGACATCTATGGCGCTTTAGCACTCTAATTAGGCAAGCTGACAAATGGATTTCAAGGTGAGAAGGAGCCGTTCCGTCGACACCTAGCCGAAAAATTAAACCTTTCTTCCTTTATTTCAGTAAATGCCACCGAACCACCTCCCTTGGCCCCCACTTCCCCTCTTTGTGGCTTTGCCAGATGGTCTTTTCAAAGGGTATTCTGTGAAACACAGGTACTAATGCCACAGAACGGCTTTTCCCAACTAGTGATATGAGTCTTAATTAATATACCTTTGTAACACTCTTTCAGAACCTTACACGTGCCAAGCCTTCCTAGGAGGAGAAAGGCAAAGGTTATTTAAGCTCTCCCACGGCTCCCCCCCCCCCGGCCACATCGCCTTTCAGAAAATGCAGAAAGAAGTACAGAGAAAGAACTGTTCATAACATAAAATGAAAAAGGACAAAGGTGTGTGGATCCTTATCTAGGAATCCCAGGGTGCCGTCAAAAGAATCCAAAAGAATCCCGCTTATATTGATTCTGCCGTTATTTAAACCGTTTTATAGCTTTCTGATCACACAATGCACATGTAACATAAATTTATTTGGCCAGCCAAGTGGTTCCCCCCCCCAACAACTTTTAAAAATGATTAGGTCCCTGTATTACTTCAATTTTTACTGTATTGCTTTGGTGCATCTGAACATTGCTGTCAATTTATTCACTTTTGGAACAGGCTGGGTTTTTGAGTGTGATGGCCACCATGCTTGTATACTTTATGATGATGATGATGATGATGATGACGACGATGACGATGATTATGATTATGATGATTATTAATTATTATGATTATGATTATGATGATTGATGATTAATTATTAATTATTTTTGTGTTTAGCAGTGCCTTCTCCAGAATAGTATATAAACCACGAAAGCCTTGCGCAAATAGCACACCATGCAATTCAGTGGCCAGAATCTTAATAGTGTTTGCATCGTTTTTTTGTGACTTGTCACGGCTAATTGCGGCTAATCGGAATGATACCAGGTTGCATCGCAGTCATGTGTCTGGTCACGTGCACAGTTGCACCACTGAAATATGCACCTGCACTTTCTCAATTAGGTACAATTAGCCATTGCAAAGTTATGCAGATTTCACACGAATGCCACCAAACCACATTTAAGTGTGTGTCAGGTGTCGGTCTGTCAGGAAGAACTCTAAGAATGGGGACTTAAGGGATATGTAGTAAATATATATATATATCACCAAATATATATATATATATCACCAAATCCCATCTCTAGAAGTCAGCTGGGATTTTTCTATGTAATGCTGGATCCATAAAGGACAGTGTAGTACATAAGAAGAACCTTGATTTTATGAACAAGAGAATTAATTGTTCAGAGCCCCTTAGCATCACCCTTATAGCCTCTGGGTTGGAAATCCTGCTCAATTCAAAGAATCTGTAGGTTACTACCAAAAGGTAATTGTGCTTAGCCCCTGGATATGGGCAATGATATTTAAAGGCTGATCTGATGCAATTTTATTCAAAGCAAGTTTTAGAAATAAGCAGGGCTCGCTGTGAGGTAAATGGGCAAGTGCTTCTGCGTTAAAGTGACATACGGCAAATCTGAAGTGTTTGCACACACGGGACATCACAACAGTCATGTAAAGCAAAACAGCACTGCTGTCACCAGGAGTAACAACACAAGACTCCTAAAGAGACTCCAGTCTGGCGAAAGGCCAGACTGGAGGAATCCCAAACTGGAATTAAGATGGCCGGAAGAAATACCAACAACCTCCGATATGCAGATGATACCACTCTGATGGCAGAAAGTGAGGAGAAACTAAAGAACCTTGTAATGAGGGTGAAAGAGGAGAGTGCAAAAACCGGTCTGAAACTCAACACACACACAAAAACTAAGATCATGGCCACTGGTCCCATCACCTCCTGGGAAACAGAAGAGGAAGATATGGAGGCAGTGACAGATTTTACTTTCTTGGGCTCCATCATCACTGCAGATGGTGACAGCAGCCACGAAATTAAAAGACGCCTGCTTCTTAGGAGGAAAATGACGACAAACCTAGACAGCATATTAAAAAGCAGATACATCACCTTGCCGACAAAGGTCCACTAAGTCAAAGCTATGGATTTTCCAGTAGTGAAGTATGGAAGTGAGAGCTGGACCATAAAGAAGGCTGACCGCCGAAGAATTGACGCTTTTGAATTGTGGTGCTGGAGGAGGCTCTTGAGAGTCCCTTGGACTGCAAAGAGAACAAACCTATCAATTCTGAAGGAAATCAACCCTGAGTGCTCACTGGGAGGACAGGTTTTGAAGCTGGGGCTCCAATACTTTGGCCATCTGATAAGAAGAGAGGACTCCCTGGAAAAGCCTCTGATGTTGGGAAATTGTGAGGGCAAGAGGAGAAGAGGACGACAGAGGATGAGATGGTTGGACGGTGTCACCAAAGCGACCAACATGGATTTGACTCAACTCCGGGAGGCAGTGGAAGACAGGAGGGCCTGCCGTGCTCTGGTCCATGGGTTCACGAAGAGTCGGACATGACTTAACGACTAAGCAACAAAATTACATACTTGAGAGTCAGCATTTCAAGTTTGGCAGTAGCAGCCAACAGTTCACACTATCTAACATATATCAGTATTTGTTTGACAATATTTGACAGTTCACCCCAAGTAACAGTTGGCACCTCATGGTTTACAACATGCAGCAATCCACATTTCACACAGCAGCTGACAGTTGAGAAGTAGCTGACGATATTTCATCCCGCCTGACATGTAACAGACAGAATCTGGCAATCGACATGCAGTAGAAGTCAGGACTTGATGGTATCTTAACATGTAGCTGTCAACATTTGACAGTATCAGGCATTAGAAATCAATACTGAAGAGTGTCTGCTTGTTCCCAGCAGAACTTAAGGGGATAGTTAGGTTAATTTTATCATTTCACTTATGGAATCCAAACAGGCCAGTTTCAAATCAAGGTTTACATGAATATCTAATTTCAGCTTCATTCAGATGCCCACCCACGTATCAAAGCAGACCAAAAAAAAACCTGTTTAAAAAGGCCCTGGATAAATAATAACATTCTGGTATTTTTGAACCTAGATGTCTTTATGATAGAACATGCATGCTTTCATAGGGTTGGAGGCAACCTGACAGCTCGCTGGCCCTTTTCAACACACTGAGATCTGTGTCCAGCGGGCCACTTTGTTCTAGCACTTTGTTTTCTATTCAAAGAGTCAATCCTGGCCAGAATACAGAATTAGTCTAGTTCCAAACTCATTTGGGTGCCATGTGTCCTGCTTTACAAGGGGCGGTCCTCTATTTGAAGAGTGGCCCAGGACAAATCTCCTTCGACGATTAAGAGACATAACTTTGCAGGATTTCTGGGAAGATAAAGCGATCACACATGTATATGTAGGGGTGGGTGAAGCGAGGTCATATATACTGACCCAAACCCCAGTTGAAGTCTTCAAATTAAAATTCAATAAATCCAGCATAATAAGGAGCTCTGATCTGGGGGGAAATTAGAGGATTCAGGGAGTCCAACAAGGGTATTAAGAAAGAAGTTGGCTAATACATCTTGTACAGAAAAGGGGGCAGTTACTTGCTGACCCCCTCAGGCAATCATCTTAAGCCCTGAAGCATGATATTTGATTACACTTTATCATTGCTTTATCTTCTGTAGTGACAAATGCTATTAACAGCCTCACAGCAACTTGCTCACAGCGAACAATATAACAATAATACCTATACCCGGGTTAACCATGCAGGAAATGTCACTTCCAAATTATCATTTCCAGTTAACCAGTATTAATTTAAGGGACACAGTTATCAGTGTGGTTACAATATTCTTTTCATTATATGACCTTCTCAGTTCAAGAAAGGGTGGCTTTCTTTCGTTACACCACTGATGGGGAACTTTTTTTTAAGGACTGAACATTAATACAGATCAAGGTGTTCTTTATCCAGAAACAGTTCCTAGGCTCATTGCTCAGTAAGTTAGAGGACACACATGTGCAAGATCAAGGTGAACTGTATCTATACATGCAGGTGCACAGATATATGCAACAGAACTAACAGGGCACAATGCTTGTGCAAGAGGATTAATGTTTTCTCCCTTGCATGTGAAATATTAAAGAAGACCCAAGCGTTGAACAGACTGTTCTGTGCAGGTACTGGCCATAAGATTCTTCTGCATTTCAAAGGTGGAAAGAAGGTCGCTCTGGCAGAGAGAAACGTAACCAAAGTGATAAAGGTGCTGGAGCCGTTCCAATTATGAGGCAAGACTGTAATGTTTTTTGGGGGGGGCGGAGATTAAGTGAGGCATAAAACACAAATGAGATAAGGAGACAACATGTGAACAGGGTTATGGTCAAGTGTAGGCCAGGTAAAGGACTTGTTGCCATGGTTTCATGGAAACTCACTCTGTGTCTGAAGGTTACCTGAAAAATGCTCACTGATCAGCTGCCAGATCAAAAGTTCCTGCTCAAATTCTACCTAAAGCATAAACTCACTTGGTGGCCTTGGGAAACCTCTGTTTTTCAGACTACTGTGGCTCCCTTTCAATATGGGTTAAAGCAGTGGTCCTTAACCTTAGGCCTCCAGATGATCTTAGACTACAACTCCCAGAAGCCTTCACCACCACCTCTGCTGGCCAGGATTTCTGGGAGTTGAAGTCCAAGAACATCTGTGGTGCCAAGGTTGGGGACCACTGGGTTAAAGGACGTGATACTGTCTTGCTTTACATGACTGATGTGATGTCTCAGGTGTGCAAACATTTCAGATTTGCTATATGTTACTTTAAGGCAGAAAGACTTGCACGCTTGCCCCACAGTGAGTCTCTCTAATTTCTAAAACTCACTTTGAATAAACTTGCATAAGATCAGCCTTTAAATATCATTGCCATATTCCAGCCAAGAAGAACTACTTCTTCGTAGTAATGGATACATAGAGATCCAATGAATTGAACGGGATTTCCACACCAAAGCCAGCTATAAGAAATGTGTCAGGCTGATGCTGAGAGACTCTGAAGGATTCTCATGTTCATAAAATCGGGTCTTCTTATGTGCTATCCTCTCTTTCGTGAAGCCAACACAACATGGAAGACTCCCAGGTGACTTCTAGCGGTGGGATTGTTGGATTTTTTGGACTACACTTCCCTTAAGTTCCCATTCTGGGTGTTTTTCCTGACAGAGAGACATCTAAATGTGTTGAAAATACCTCAACTGGGAAAGGCTGAACTTTGCTTAGCTCCACCTACTTCCTGTTAAGAAAGAAAGCTTCCAGCTACCACTAGAACAAGAACAGGAAATGTGGGCCGAGCTAGGCCTAGCTGGCTCAAGGCTTCCCGGGTCAGGCCTTTCTCCTGGGTGAGCCACATTTGGGCTCTTAAGGGTCAGGTAGTACTCCCAGGAAGGAGAACTCTCAGAATGAAGAATGATGGGATTAGTAGTCTAAAAAATCCAAAAATCCCATCCATATTAATGTCTGTGTAGGTTCTTCTAAGCACACACAGATTTGCAGTAACTGATGTAGTTAAATTTGTTCTTCAAGGCGAGTCCATAAAGTTGTGCTGTCTGAGGCCCAACAACAGATACCGCCATCTGCCGCAGTCAAGCTGTGTGGGGCAATATTTAAGACAGCCTTAAGTTATTTAAGCACCTGAGGCAGGGCACCTGACAAGTGCCCTTCCAAAGAGTAAACAAACATGCTATAAAAATGAACAAAAGTATTTGATTTGGTTTCATAATTACTGCAAGATGCTTTACCGGCAGCGTGAACCTCGCATACTCTTCCTGATCTTACAATGTGGAGCGAAACAGCAGTAGGGACTTTGTGATCTCTGCTCTTCAGCTATGAAGCCACATGCCATAAATCCTTGGACCTCAGAAGGGAGGCTGTGACTTCCCATTTCATCTCTCTTTCACATGCTTTTTTTAAAAAGTGTGGCTTGTTCTGAAGAATTTGCCCTCCCCACCCTGGAATAAAGGTGTGAGACAAGTATCATGGGTTAAAACACAATCCACACTTTATTAAGCATAATCAATGTTGCCATCCTTTGGCAAAGTGGGGGCCTGCCATAGTGCGGAATCAGGTTAAATCGAAGAGGTCTCAAAGTACCCCTTAATCAACCAATGGGCGAGTCCCTAGCCCCAAGTTCTCATGGTCTTAAAGACAGCGAGAACCCGGCCATCTGCAATTTGACCACCCCTGGACCTCAAGCCGTCTTTTACTTGTTGACTGTTGGTCCGGTTGTGGCTCAACGCATCTTTCCCCACAAGCACTGTAATTGCACGATCCACAGCGCTGGGAGGTCCAATGGGTTTGCAAAGGGACTCACCAGAAATAAACCTGTATTATCCTTACTACCCAACACTGTGACTGAACTCCCACCTCATAAAATGCCAGCACCCAGTTCCAGTATGGGATAGGCGAAAAATCCCCGCATCCAAGAGCCAATCAGGATGTGGGTCAAAAATTCCTATCCAGCCCCAGAGGTGACCGGAAAACTCACACTAGGATATAGGGCGGGCGGATCGGTGCCAGAAAAGGAAGAGGGTGGAGAGAGGGGGGAACATCCCTTAAATAACCTAGTGTTCCCCCCTCCTCACCCAACTGCTCTCATGAGACCTAGGGTTTTGAGTTATCCAGGGAGGGAGGCAAAGATGAGCCTCGAACAGTTTCACCAGATACTTTTGAAGGCCTTCTTTTATTCAGCTCGGGCAAATATGAGACAGACGTGCCTGAGGTATAGTTAGGTGTAGCTAAATAAACAGGAGGGCCTGGCGTGCTCTGGTCCATGGGGTCACGAAGAGCTGGACACGACTTAATGACTAAACAACAGCAACAAGATATTTGGTAGATTTCGTAGAAGCAAGTTGGGTATTTTGCATTTTTAAAAAGTTGAATATCGCTCCAAAGATGGCATAAAAAATCTCCCAAGCAAGGACAAAATCTTCTTTCACACTTTGAAGGACCCTTGCAGAACTTTGGAATTCGAAATAACGTGGGAAGTCCAGGTGTCCGTGTATATTTGACAATGTTTTCTTTCCTTTTCTCATGAAGTAGGTCTGGTATTTTCTCAGGAAGAATTTCTACAAGCACAAGCTCGTTTGTGGTTGCATGGCTTGGAACAATTACTCCTGCGAGCAGACATGAACATGTCATACAAGCCAACCACTGCTTCTCTCTCTCTCTCCCTCTCTCTCTTCTCCTTCTTCAGTTTGTGGCTGGCTCTGTGTTTTACACAAAGGAGGGAAATTAACAAAGAAAGAAAGAAACAGTGACTACATCACATCATGAAGGGGGTTAGGAAAGCAGATAGACATCTCTTGGTATTTATTTTTGATAGCCATTATATTATAGAAGGGAGATGTGTAGGTGTGGGTGAACGTGGGTGAAGAAAGAGAGTTCTTGGGAAAGTTTTTTTTTTAATTATATCTATCAAAATCCCCAGACGGCATGACATTGGGTTATGGGCAGTCCTGGGAGCTCACAGACAGACAGACAGACAGACAGACAGACAGACAGACAGACAGACAGACAGACAGACAGACAGACATTCCCTTGGATGACAAATTTTCTCTATATTATTTGCTAAGTTGTTGTTGTTTAGTCGTTAAGTCATGTCTGACTCTTCGTGACCCCATGGACCAGAGCATGCCAGGCCCTCCTCTCTTCCACGGCCTCCCAGAGTTGGGTCAAAGTTGTGTTGGTCGCTTTGATGACACTGTCCAGCCATCTCGTCCTCCGTCGTCCCCTTCTCCTCTTGCCCTCACACTTTCCCAACATCAGGGTCTTTTCCAGGGAGTCTTCTCTTCTCATGAGATGGCCAAAGTATTGGAGCCTCAGCTTCATGATCTGTCCTTCCAGTGAGCACTAGGCTTGATTTCCTTTAGAATGGATAGGTTTGTTCTCCTTGCAGTCCAGGGAACTCTCAAGAGTCTCGTCCAGCACCACAATTATTTGCTATATTTCTCTTTAATATCCACCTTTTCCTACAGTGTACAGTACTCAGGAAACCATATGTGGATCTTCTCTTTTTTTTCTCACAAGGAACTTGCCCAAGTTCATCCAGTTAGTTTCCCGGCTGGGTGCAGTTTTGCACCCTGCAGCTTTCTGATTCCTTCCTAGTTTAACAGGCTAATCTACTACTCTGACCCTCTTTATCATACTAGTTGGTTGAAGAATGAGAAAAGAAGTTGTGAAGAAGCTGGACCTGGCATGACAGGCTTAGAAAGGAACAGTTTTGAGAGCAGACTGTCAGATAATATAATAATAGTAATGACATACT
The DNA here is from genome assembly GCF_051106095.1 of Pogona vitticeps. Classification (NCBI taxonomy): domain Eukaryota; kingdom Metazoa; phylum Chordata; class Lepidosauria; order Squamata; family Agamidae; genus Pogona; species Pogona vitticeps. The sequence continues at coordinate 189,298,688 of NC_135787.1, read as the reverse complement.
ATCTAGTTGATGCTGACTTATGGCTATCTTTTCCAGCTTTTTCTAGGCAGAGAGTACTCAGAAGTGGTTTTCCATCCCCTTCTTCTGGGGTCAGCCTGGGGCTATTCAGCTTGCCCAAGGCCACACGGGCTGGCTCTTCTCCTATGGCACAGATTGGGGAATCAAACTCCCAACCTCTCCTAAACCACTGATCTTTCCAGCCGTCCAGTATGGATTCAGGGAAATCAGAGAGGCGAAAAGTAGGCAGGTTGAGTGCAACTGCAAGACTATGTAACCCCAATTCATTTGTTTAATTTTTTAAAAAGAAATCTATTTACAGCATCATCATGACTTTGCTGCACATGAAACATCCATGTCATACAAAATGACTAAGGCAGGATCTGTCCACTTCTACTCTTAAGCATGGTGGTTTGATCCTGCCATAACCGTGCTCTTTGTTTCAGCTGTTAAGTGGATCATTATTTATTTATTTATTTATTTATTTATTTATTTATTTATTTATTTATTTATTTATTTATTTATTTATTTATTTATTTATTTATTTATTTATTTATTTATTTATTTATTTATTTATTTATTTATTAACATGTGTTCCTTACCTTTTCTCCAGTGAGCTCAAGGTGGCCAATATAGCTCCCTTCCTCCCTTTTTAACCCAACAACCCTGTCAGGTGGGCCAGAAGGAGAGAGTACGAGTTTTGCAAGTCCACCCAATGAGCCTCATGGCTGATCTTGCATCCAGATCATTTAAATCCTAATCTAACCAGGAGCCTTTGAGCCTGGTGCTTGAGAAAATCACCAGCTGACTCGGTTTTCCCTAAATCTGGCTATGGCTCATTGGATTCTGTAACCAATTTGGAAGGCATGATGGGAATTGTAGTCAGTTAACAGAGACAAGGAACAAGGTCAGAGAAGACCAGACTAAAATGTGAACAAGGGAAGAGAGTGTGGCCACCTCCTTCATATCAAGGAGCAGATTGTTAATAAAATAATTATCTCCCATCAAGTCAATTCTGACTTGTGATAATCCTTTTCATGGTTTTCCAGGTAGAAAGTACTCAGAAATGGTTTACCCTTCCTTTCTGGGAGTGCCCAAGGCCACACAGGCTGGTTCTACTCTCAGGAGGCACAGTGAGGAATTGAACTCCCAACTTCTGGACTAAACCACTGAGCTATTCCGCCAGCTAAGGAACCTATTGAGTGTCTCCAAACCTCAGAGCCACCCTGCTGCCACCCCAGAATTGGCAACCTCTCTCCCGTTTGCTATCAGAGTCACTGACAAAATTCAGGAACGACTGTGGCATGATGCTGAAGAGTGACAGGGTGGCAGTGTGCATCATCAGTCTCCGAAGAGTGGTGAGGAAGAGCAGAGCCATCATTGGTCATTCTGGTGCCCAGGCCTTTAGCGCCCTTTGAATTCAGCTTGGATCCATGAGAAGAAGACAGAAGAATGAGGAGAAGGGCTTGTGTCTGAAGGTTCAACAGCTATATTGAAGCTTTTTCGTGGTTGAGTGAAATGAAGATATGTTTGTTTGTGGGCTGGAATTCCCCAAATTCTGCCTGTGGCATGTGTAGGTCTGTCTTGCTAAGTAACAAGTATACCCTCTAGATCTTGATGCATCCTAACTTCCAAGTAAGAATGCCTAGGACTAGAGATGGGCATGAACGACCAGTTCGGAGGTTTGCACCAGTTTGTCCATCAGGAACAAACAAGTGTTTGGTGCTTCCCAATCCCACCTCCACTGGTGAGGGCCACTCAGAGACGATGCCCAGAGGAAACAGGGCAGGGAAGCTTGACCTCTTCCCCCACACCACCACCAGAGGAGGTGGGGCTGGGAAGCTCCAAACACCTATTCGTCTGAAGGACGAACCGACACGAACCACCGAACCGGTCGTTGATGCCCACCTCTACCTAGGACTGCAGCTTTGTTTTAATTTCCTCCTTATGATCTTGTTTCCCTTAAAAGGGGGAGAGCATAGAATATTGAGGAGAGATGATCTACAGATGCTGAGGGTGCTCGCCTCTCTCTATATCATTTACACAGGAGGTGTTTAGACACTCAAGAAGTTCAGCCCACGTTGTCACTGCTTAGTTTCAATCATTGCTTTAACCTCAACGTTTTCCTCCCACCTTCCTGTCCCAGTAACTTCCTGTCTCCCAGTCCCTCCTCTCCCCGGCTTCTCTGGCTTTCCTTCCTGCTAACACCACAGTGTTCTCTAGACTACCTTTTGAGCAAGTTTGTTAGCTTGTGCGCAGTTTGGCTTCCGTGTCCCACCAGATCAACTTGTTCCCATCTTTGTGCACCACTTGGCAGAAACCTAAGGCAGCTGGCCATGGAGCACAGAACGAGCCGGAGGGCTTGACCCTTTAGGGACACACTTCTTTTGACACCTTTCTTTCATCCATTCGGTGCCCCTTTTTCATTTGCCCGGTAATTGTTTGGCCCACTTCCATGTCAGTCCTGGCCTTCGCTGTTTACTGTTTAAAGGATCACCCTCTACATCAGGAAAAACTGCACAGGCTCTTAAAAACAATATACAGCCTTGTTGTATATGCAAAGCACATTCAAATACTTACTCTGAGGAGAACATGGAAGGGAATTGAGGCACATCTGCTGCCTGGATAGTTCGGTGCGTTTGGGTACCTGACGGCAGAGCCAGACCTTGGGAGTTCAGTTCTCCACTGGGACTCCCAGGAGAAGAGCCAGCCTGGGTGGCCTTGGGAAAGCTGCACAGCCCCAGGGCACCCTCTGAAGAAGGGACTGGGGAACCTTTTCTGAGTACTCCATATCTAGAAAACATCTGGAAAGGGTGGCCATAAGTATGAAACGACTTGATGGCGCATAATTATTAGTGTTGAGATGCCTTGGAGGTGTGTGTAGCGGACTCATTAACTTATTCTGAGGGATGAGAAATGCTTGTTTGTTTGTTTGCTTGTTTGTTTAATGTATTTTACCTTGCCTTTCTCCTCAAAAAGGACCCAAGGTGACTTAGATCATTAAAAGACAACTTTTAAAGCAAACCCCAGCAAGTATACAAATACTAAAAAAGATCAAACAAACACCACGCTAAAAATGGTGAACAAAAGGAACAACACAACACAATAAAAACAGTAAGGCAGAACATTCCATTAAAAAAACCCCACTCAGGCAGTCAGTCACCTGCCTGAAGAGCTAGGTCTTTGCCTGCCTGCAGAAGAGCAGCAAAGACGGGGCTAGCCTGGCCCTCCAGTGGGAGGGAGTTCCAGAGTCTGGGAACAAGCACAGAGAAGGCCCTCCCCTGTGTACCCGCCAAATGCACCTGTGGAGTTGGTGGGACTGAGAACAAGTCCTCTCTTGATGATCTTAACACCCAAGCAAGTTCATAAAGGGAGAAGCAGCCCTTGAGATAGTTTTGACTTCTGTTTTATGCTGTCATGTGGCAGTACCTGCTCCAGTACCTGTTCTGAAATTCTGCAGCCAAATTCTTTGATGCAGTTGGATCTGCTCAGGTCAAAGAGGCACAGTGGAGAACTGAACTCATAACCTCTCACTTCACCAGACACCTAAACCACTGAGCCCACCCAGCAATTCACAGGAAAAAAAACACCAAACTGACAAGGCAAGGCAGCAGTTTATTTATTTTTATGTTATGGTACGTTAGACCCTAACAAGAGAATGATGGAACATCACCGATTTGTCACTTACAGTTCTTAGCTAAGATGATTCACCGATACCACCGACTAGATGCAACCTGTTCTGGACAAAAATGTTTTCCTCTTCCAGATTTAGGTGGCGAGTCTATTGCTCACTTACAGACAACTCCCACATTTAGCACACAACAGATCATACTGTGTGGATAGAGAGACAGCAACAAAACACTTCTACAAACCTAGGGCCAACTGTGGCTCTCCTGTAGAGGAATCAGAAGTCTCAGCAGCAACATCACCCGTAACTTCAGAGATCCATGTACTTGTTAATGCCTTTCCTCCTTTGGTACTAGTGACTCTTTGCATTCTGTCTAAGGCAGTCAGCACAAAAGGATAAAAAGGCACACATCTCACATCAGAGTGACACACAAAAGCTGTCGCTGGACATTCCCACCTCTTAGGATTCTCTGTCACTTATCCCAGCCCGGTTGTTACAGAAAAGAGGGAATTGCAAAAGGAGACTGGAGAAGAAAACATCAGCCGTGTCTTATATTCACAAATTTCAGAGTCTGTCTAAAGGCTTAAACAGAAACAGGGGCTTTTTAGCACACTTACATAATGGATGCAATCCTGTTGCAGTTCCACAAAAGCCTAACTTTTTAGACACAAATTGCTGTAAGTTAAGGAATCTCACAATCGTGTGTGTGTGTGCTTCAAGGGTAAAAGCCTAGCCACTGTCTAGCAGCCCACAGAAAATTTACATCAGCTAATCAGCTACAGCCAGGATAGTGTTATAATCACTTTAGAGGTTCTGTTCCTGATTTCCAATTTTACCTTTGTCTATATAAATAGGCATACACAAACAATGGACATCAATGTCCTTTCTTTGTTTCCCTTTTTGGCAATGCATAAATCATAGAATGATTGATTTGGAAGAGGCCTCTAAGGCCATCAAGTCCAACCCCCTGCTCAGATGGGACGGGTGGTGGTCCAATGTTCTCTTGAATGCCTCCAGTGTTTGAGCACTCACCACCTCCCGAGATCACAGGTTCCATTGTCATACTGCTCTAACAGTTAAGAATTCCCCCCCGCCCCGCAATATTCAGCCAAAATCTGGCTTTCCATAACCTGAGCCCATTATTACATGTCCTGCAGTGTGGGATGATCGAGAACAGATCTTGCCCCTCCTCTGGAGGACTATTTTTCAAGTCTTTGAAAAGTGCTATCGTATTTCCATTCAAGGCTAAGAGAAAAGGGCTCCGTTTCCAGTCCCCTGATTATCCCTGTCGCCTTCCTCTCAACTTGCTCCAGTTTGTTTGTTTAAAAAAGCAAAGTTTCCAGATACCACCAGCAAACAAGGCTGTTGGGGGAATGATCCAAAAAGTGACTTCCACAAATTCTGATGAGATACATCCTGGTTGGCCTGTCAGAGCAGTTCATCGCCAACACAGATTTTGTATCATTTCTGCTGAAAAAAATGAATGGAAATGAACGGAAACCCTTTGATGACCCCATGGACCAGGGCATGCCAGGCCCTCCTGTCTTCTGCTGCCTCCCGGAGTTGGCTCAAATTCATATCGGTCACTTCAATGACCCTGTCCAACCATCTCATTCTCTGTCGTCCCCTTCTCCTCTTTCCTTCACACTTTCCCAACATCAGGGTCTTTTCCAGGGAGTCTTCTCTTCTCATCAGATGGCCAAAGGATTGGAGCTTCAGCTTCAGGATCTGTCCTTCCAGTGAACACCCGGGGTTGATGTCCTTCAAAATGGATAGGTTTCTTCTCCTTGCAGTCCAGGGGACTCTCAAGAGCCTCTTTCATCACCACAATTCAAAAGCATCAATTCTTTGACGGTCAGCCTTCTTTATGGTCCAGCTCTCACTTCCATACATCGCTATTGGATAAACCATAGCTTTGACTATGCAGACTTTTGTTGGCAAGGTGATGTCTCTGCTTTTTAAGATGCTGTCTAGGTTTGTCATCGCTTTCCTCCCAAGAAACAGGCATCTTTTGATTTTGTGGCTGCTGTCTCCAACTGCAGTAATCATGGAGCCCAAGAATGTAAAATCTGACACTGCCTCCATATCTCCCCCTTATATGTGCTAGGAGGTGATGGTACAGGGCTTCAAAAGGGTGACGTGGCCCATGGCACTAAAGACAAGACTCTTGCAAGTAAAACAGAGAGTAACAGAGAAAGCTGGTAGTGGGAGAATCTCTTGGATTAAGTTCAATATGGAAACGCTCGGAGCTGAGAGGGCTGTTCGAGCGGTGGAGCGGATGGCATGGAGAATGAGAATCCCGGAATCAAAATAGGAAAGATGGAAGAATAAGGGAGAGGTTTTAGGTTCAGATGAATGCAAAATCCAGGTGCATCATTTCTTAAGCTGCTCATCCATTCCGACTTGTCCATCTCCGAAGTGCCGCTTTCTAAATATGCAGAAAAGTCTCTCCTCTGCCTGGTGTTGCCAAGTTTAGCACGGAAAGAAGCACATCTGATTTTTCTAAAAACTGGGATTACTCTCCCAAGCTGCTTTTCTGTATCACATCATGAAGAACCATTTCAGCGGAACTAGAGCTATTACTTATTTTCCCCTCCCTTAGGTCTTGCTCGGAGAAAACACCCCGATTCGCTTGCCAGCAGCCATTTTCTTTCCACCCTGAGGCCAAAATATTTCTACTCTGCCTGCTAGGATAAGAGCAAAGCTAATGGGTAAGAGATTGAGCCATGAACCAAGAAATCCTTGGGTCAAATTTTGCTCATTTTCTCTCTCTCTCTCTCTCTCTCTGTCCAAAAAAGTGGCGTTTTCTGAGGTGAATCATGTCATCGTAACCAGTGATGGACCGGCTGCTTCTGCTGTGAGAGCAAAGCTGGCTCTTTGAATTTAAAGAAGGCTTTCCGCTGTCGGAAAGAAATGGTCAGAAGGTCTTAGGGCTTCCACCATCTTCTTTTTTTGGGTGTGGTACACAAAGGAGACCTGGAAGCTGCTGAACTGTGGATGAAGATACTGACAGCGTGGAGAAATCAAAGAAATGGCAGGAGAAAGCTGAATGTTACCAATTGATTTGAACTACGTACTGTATAAGGTGTTTTTTTTTTTTGAGGGTGGGTAGGTATGTCCTGAGAGCTAGCCTACACTAAAGCTGTCATACTTTGAACACCTCATGAGAAGACAAGATTTATTCCCTCAGAAAGGCTGGGAAAAGCACATGGCAGCAGGAGAAGAGGAGACCACATATGAGATGGCTGGACTTAATAAAGGAAACCACAGTCTCGAGTTCTTCACAAGATTTGGGCAGGGCAATTATGACAGGACGTTTTAGAGACCACTCATTTATAAGGGGCCCTACGGATTATCGAGTCCAGGCCCTGTCAAGGGGGCACAGTGGGGACTTGAACTCACAACCTTTGCCTAAACCATTAAGCTATCCAGCAGTTCTAATGATCTGAGGTTATTTTTTTTTAAAAAATCACACCCTCCTCCCACAATACCAAAGCGCTTCAGAAATACTGGAATCTTCCTGCGAGCCATCAAGGTTGAACTCCCAATTTGGAAATACACCAGGTCATTATTTTGCACTTATTTTGCCACTGAGCTTATTTTATTTTAGAAAATTGAAGTCAAGGGACGCTAAGCCCCCTTGAAAAGGTACCGGCGTTTGGGGAGGCGCCTGAGCTGTTAGACAATTCCAGCTTACCTGCGCGAGGTCAAATGGGCATCGGCGATAAGGCCCTGTGGCTAAATGGACCGCTTTGTGGCCAAGTGATGTCAAGCTCCATTATTAACGGGCGACAGAAAATTGACAGATGGGGGAGGTCGGAATTAAATTCTTGCACCCTTGCATTGTGAGGGGAAAGTTGCATCCAAGTTCCATTGCTGAGAAAAAAAAATTGACCATTACATTTCATGCCTTCTAGAAAGAAATGAAATGAAGAAAGAAAGAAAAAAAAAGAGAGAGAGATTGTTTGCAGGTGGATTTGTATATGTCTTTGTCTGCTTTCTTTCACTCTACTTGTGGCTAGTCCCTGTATTTTCCTACCATCCCAGACTATTTGCCCAGTGGCGTACAATTCTAGGAAATCTGAAACGGGGTTGAAGTTTCCTTTGATGTTTTGGAGGAACTGCAAACGTGACAGTTCCACAAAGGCAGCAGTTAGGATGATGAACTGGGAATCTTGGAAAGCAGGTTCTACCCTCTGAGTTTTGAAACTGGTGGGTGATCTTGAGCCAGGCATGCTCAGTCTCCATTTGGCCGACCTGCCAAAGTTGTTGTCAGAATACAAGTAGGGAGGATGATTGCCATGTATGATTCCACACTAGAGGAAAGACAGAACAGAAAGGTGGCAGTTTAGTAATATAATCTTAGAACTGCACAGTTGGAAGGGACCCTATGGATCATTGAGTACACACACACACACACACACACACACACACACACACACACACAGAGAGAGAGAGAGAGAGAGAGAGAGAGAGAGAGAGAGAGAGAGAGAGAGAGAGAGAGAGAGAGAGAGAATCATAGAATCATAGAAAAGTGAAGTTAGGGCCCTTCTAAGGCCATCAAGTCCAACCCCCTGCTCAATACTGGAATACAATCGAAGCATATCTGACAGATGGTTGTTCAATTTTCTTTTGAATGCCCCCAGTGTTGGAGCACTCACCAACTCCTGAGGTACACCGTTCCACTGTCATACTGCTCTAACAGTTAGGAAGTTTTTCCTGATATCCAACCGAAATCTGGCTTCCTTTAACTTGAGCCCATTGTTGCGTGTCCTGCATTCTGGGATGATCGAGAACAGATCTTGCCCCTACGATTCAAATCATGATTAAAATTTTAGAAATCCATATTTTTGTTTATAATTTAGATCAAATAAATTCCTTTTAAAATTTAAATCATGACTTAAATCCATTCTTTTCTCTCTCTTTTTTTAATCATTGATTTTTATCCACCCTGAAAAGCACACAGGAAAGATCCACTTACCAGCTGGGATCAAGACAAGCATACTGTAGACTCACTGAACTACACAATCTTAGAATGGGATGGAAATATAACTGATGAACAGACACATTATCAGAGATCTGAACATTTTGTTAGAGGGTGGCAACTTCAGAATGCACCACCCAGTACTGCCAGTCAAAGTTTAAGCTACCCACCTATTTTATTTGGGTGCTCAGTATTATCCATGGACATCATTGCTTTTTATCTCTTACTTTTTCAGAGATCTGAGCACTGGGGCTAAAGAACTACAGGTCCCAGAATCCTCCTGCCAGCATCAACGATCAAGAAATAAACCAATCAAATATTTACGCTGGTACCAAATTTCTGTCAATGTAAAATGTCATGTTTTCAGCTGCTGACATTTTGGTACCTTTCTCACTATCCTCAAGCTAGCAGGAGAAGCCAAAATACAGTATAGCCTAGCTGTCTAGTTTTTTTTTTTTACAGTGGGATTTCAGTAGTTTAGTTTCCAAGAAAAATTTCATGTTTTTAGTGCTATTGTTGTAGAGATCTTTTTGGGACAAATATGCACACTTTCAGCTTTAATCATTAAAAACCTGGTTGGGATCCGATTGGTGTTCACCTAAGGCTTGTGTAACAGCTGCGTCCCTGTCTTGATGTTGGGGGCATTCACCATGTGGGTCCATGCGCTTGTAGTCTCGAGATTAGACTACTGTAATGCGCTCTACGTGGGGCTACCTTTGAGACTGATGCGGAAGCTTCACATGGTGCAGAATGCGGTGGCCAGACTTCTCACTGGGGTGAGAAAATATCAGCATATTTCTCCCACTCTGGCTGCCTTGCACTGGCTGCCCGTTTGTTTCTGCATTAATTTGAAAGTGTTAATGATGACATATAAAGCCCTAAATGGTTTAGGACCTCAATATCGGGCGGAGCGCCTCCTCCCACCTAGACCTACCTAAATCACTTGTTCTAGCCAAGAAGGGCGGCTGAGGGGCCTGATGCCGAGGGAGGCCCGGAGAGAAAGAACAAGAAGCCGGGCCTTCTCGGAAGTGGCCCCTCGGCTGTGGAACAGTCTTCCCTCAGATATCTGTCTGGCTCCCTCGCTGGGTGTTTTTAAGAGCAAACTGAAGACCTGGCTCTTTAGGCAGGCTTTCCCTCCTGTCATCACTTGATTTTTTTTCCTTTTCCCCATCTTGTGCCACATTACTATTGTTGTTTTTCACTTTATTATATTGTTTTTATTCCTTTTTTTATTGTTAGCCACCCAGAGTAGACTTCGGTCTAGATATAAATATAATAAATATAAATATAAATATAAATATAAATATAAATATAAATATAAATATAAATATAAATATAAATATAAATATAAATATAAATATAATAATAATAATAATAATAATAATAATAATAATAATAATAATAATAATAATAATAATAATAATAATAATAATAATAATAATAATAATAATAATAATAATAATAAAAAAACTTGCTGCGGCTGAGTTTTCCTGCCTACTTTGAGAGGCAGTCCCAGGTAGAGTGCATTAGAGTAATCTAGCTGTCTGTAACTAAGGGATGTGTATGGCTATACATTTTACTTATCCCTCTGCTATCTTCCGAGCTCTCTCTGCTCTCTCCCTAATAGCTCCTGACAACGTGTAGGTCCGTTAGAAGGATACCCGCTGTCCAGTCAGTGAGCTGTGAATCTGAACCAGGCTGTCAGCTGAAGAGAAAGCCATCTTTCGGAAGGAAAAGGAAGGAGACCTTCGTCTCTCTGTCACAAGCCCCAAACAAACTGGGTCCTTCTCTTCTGCACCCTGCAAGAGAGCGAAGGGAAAGCATGATGTTTCCTGTCTTTGTGAGAAGGAAGCTAATTAAAAACACTAATTGTGAGTCTTAGTTGACCGGTGTTGAAATGAGCCATTGGCCAATGCCGGGACTGAGTCCTTTGTGATGGGATTGTTTATGGGGACAGGAAAATGACTTTCTAAACATGAAAATTCCTGAGCGTTAGCCAAGCGCTGGGAGGAAGTGCCTTCTGCAGCTGCATGCAACTGCGTCAGGGACAAGCCTTCCTGGTGGACTATGCCCGAGGGTTAATTCCATTAAGCTGCCCTGGCCACAGTTGTTTAATGCCTTGTTTTGCTACTGTAGTGGAGGAGGCTCTTATTTATATGACCTCTGCTCGCCCCCATTTCTTCTTGATTCAGAAAAGGGCAGAGACATAGAGAATAGGTGCTGCTCCCAGTTTGAAACACTTTTTCTTGGCAGTATGACGGAGTGGTTAATATGTCACCGGGGCTAAAAACAGACATTAAAGATAGCTGGTGGTTGGAGGAAGAAAAGCCTTAACTGCTGAAAGTGTCTAAATGCTATAGCAAGAACTTTACGTATGTGTGAAAGTATGAAAATTAGCTTGCTTTGTTTGGTTATTAATCTTCAAGATTTCAACAGGAGGTTCTTTTGAACTCTTAATTCCCCAAACCAGAAAAAACTGGTTCAAATACTTTTTTCCCAATGTGCCTTCAACTCTAATTGTTGCTTTAAGTATAGCTCTAATCCAGTTTGATTTCTAATGTCCGTTTCTGGGAATTAGGAGGTTCCGGGCCTCACTGAGCTATGAAATTAACGAGGTGATTCTGTCTCAGCCACTGTCTACCTGATCTACCTCACAGGGGTGTTGGGAGGGTAAGGAACCCAGGAGGAGGGTCGTAGGTTCCACTTTGAATACTTTGGAGACAATGTGGGATATATTGCATTCATTGATGAATAACTGATTGCAGGATACAAACCATCAGTTTGACGGACCAAAGCCAAAAAGCCAATATGGCTACATTCGGACATTAACACACCCCGCTGTTCACTAAGCACACCAAGTAAATTTTATCCTTGAGTAAGTCTTCATAGCCAGCTTTTTCTGGTCATCATCACAAGGATGATCCCACTCTATCAGGTACTGATGTTGCTACCAGGTCAGACACAGATATTGTCCCACTTGAGGCTAAGGAAAAAAAACAGCCTCTAGTAATCAACTGGATTGAAGTTCTCTCTCCCCCCCCTTTTTTCTTTTTTTACTGAAATGTGACTCAAGACCCATACCTCCAGAGACAACCATGGTGAGAGAGGGCAGAGTTCTGCTTCTGCTTGTTCTTCTCGTTCCTGTCTAACCAGAAACTGGATGTCACTGTAGCTGTAATGACTTTGAACAGAACATCTCCAAACAATATTGTGTGTTGCATCGTGAACCGTCTCCAAAGTTTTCAGCCAATTATTCGAAAAGTTGCCTGGGCACACTCCCCCCCCCCTTTGTAAAGGAATCACATCCTCACTTCTTTCTAGGAAAAATGAGAAAGACTGTGTTTATTGGAAAGAGGCACTCGTAGGAAAGGCGATCAAACTCTAGTCTGAGTTCTAGTCAACTCAGGATTCAGGCAGCTGGTAGGAAAGGTGTGGGTCCAATCGCACCAAAGCGGATTGCTTTAAAAAGAGTGATCTCCCTTAAAGCAACCCTTTCAGTCTGATGGGGGATTGTTCCAGCCGAGACTCAAAAAGTATTTAACCTACAGCTGGACCAAAAAAGTGTCAGGCTGGAGCACAATTCCCTGTATGTCATGTAGGGTTACATGTTTTGCTCATTATTTTGTCCTTGTTGTAAACCGCCCAGAGTGACCTTTGAATAAATGGGTTGTAAGTTGATCAATCAATTGAAAGAACGAACCAACGAACGAACGAACGAACGAACGAACGAACGAACGAACCAACCAACCAACCAACCAACCAACCAACCAACCAACCAACCAACCAACCAACCAACCAACCAACCAACCAACCAACCAACCAACCAACCAACCAACCAACAGATGAACAAACGAGTGAGAGAATGAATGAGCGAACAAATGAAAGAATGAACAAATGAACGGACAAACAAACAAACACCGGGAAATAAATCACACCAGATAGCTCTTAGCTAGGGCTCTGTTGTTGGCAGTGTGGTGGCCACTAGTCTGCCCAGTTAGCCCCTCTCTCCTGTCATCACTGGTCCATGTGGCAGCTGGGGAGGATGTTGGGGCATGCTAGGAAACTGACACAGATTGGAGGGAGGGATGTGTGTGTGAATCAACTATTTATGCTTTGTAGTTACATTTTGGGAGCAAAATGTGCTATTTCTCCATGTGTTCATGTCCTAATTTGAAATCCCAGGAACTATAACTGATCCCTTTACCTCTAGAGAGGTTAAAAAAAGATGCCTCCTTCTTGAAGGGACAAGAAAAAGAACTGAGAAGGAAGTGACACCAGCAACTCTAAGAATTGCAGCTGATGGCTGAAGGAAAGTCAGTGCAAGCCAGATCGGGTAAACAGCAGTGTAGGACAGTGGTTATCTAACTGGGGTCCCCAGATGTTCTTGGACTGCAACTTCCAGAAATCCTGGCCAGCACAGCAAGTGGGGAAGGCTTCTGGGAATTGTAGTCCATTGGGGACCCCAATGTCTAGGAAAACTGAGGAAGTCCCTCCTCTTCATATGCAAAGACATAGAATCATACAATAATTGTGGTGGAAGTGGCCTCTAAGGCCATCACGTCGAACCCTCTGCTCAAGGCAGGAATCCCAGTCAAAGCAGATCTGACCAGACGTTGTCCAATTTTCTCTTGAATGCCACCAGTGTTGGAGTGCCCACCACCTCCAGAGGTCAATAGTTCCATTGTAACAGTTACAAAGTTTTTCCTTATAACCAGCCGAAATTTGGCTTCTTGCAGCTTGAGCCCATTATTATGATGCATCTGCTGCTCTGTAAACTGAGCTGCTGGTTGCTTCCATTCCTATTCTCATTAATTTTACCTCTAATGATTAGCTGTTACAACTTGTACTTTTTGTTTCTCACTAAATGACCAGAGTTCTAGTTTTGTGATGTGCTTTTAAAATCATTTTTCAGTGTTTGTTCATTTGCCCCTGTATTTTTCTTTACCTGTCCTCTCAATGCAAGAAATTATTTGCGGCCAGGGACAAATCTGTGTTTGTAGTGCTTCCAGCTTTCTTCTGCTATCCTGTATCCCTTTGCAGCTCTCATGAAGCTTACCCAGTCCCATCAGCAGTAGCCTGCCCTGGTTACTACTGCTGCTGTTGATGAAAGGGTATGGCATCAGGTGCAGCCCAGAAACCGACTTGCTGTATCTGTTTATGTAATCATCATACATAAGCTGAACAATCCAGTGGAAGCTGTTGGCATTCATGTCAGGTAAGGGGAAGTACCTCTGCTCCAGGTATTAATCTGAATTTCCAGTGAATGTCCACATGTTGAACCTATTCTTGGCAATAGAGTTCAGCACCATTGGTAGTGCATGTAAAGTTCCAGCTAAAATCTGGGGCAGTCTCCCCGCTCCTGCACCTATAGTTAACTGCCTCCATAGGAACAAGGCAGAATTACCCGGCATAAATAAGTCACTTTTGCCCCTTGTATCTAATCATTTCTGTTCCTGCTATGCATCCTTCCTTGTTTCCTGCAAGGACAGGTAAACTTACAGGCCACTTGTGCCTTCACTGGAACAAATACTGACTTTTTCCTTTTCCCATGGTGCAGCAGTTAAACTGCTGTACTGCCGCCAAAACTCTGCTCGCGGCCTGGGTTCAAACCCAGATAGCTGGCTCAAGGTTGACTCAACCGACTGTCCTTCCAGAGTCACTGGAAGGACAGATCCTGAAGCCGAAGCTCCAATACTTTGGCCATCTCATGAGAAGAGGACTCCCTGGAAAAGACCCTGATGTTGGGAAAGTGTGAAGGCAGGAGGAGAAGGGGATGACAGAGGACGAGATGGCTGGACAGTGTCATTGAAGCGACCAACATGAATTTGACACAACTCTGGGAGGCAGTGGAAGACAGGAGGGCCTGGCGTGCTCTGGTCCATGGGGTCACAAAGAGTCAGACATGACTTAATGACTAAACAATAACTGTCCTTCCGAGGTCGCTAAATGGAGAGCTTGCCGGGGAGGGTGGGTGGATGTGTAGTCTGAATAATTACATTATAAAACACTCAGAGATTGCTTTGGGCACAACGGGATGGTATAAAAGCAGCACACTTTGCTTTTTGTATTGCCTCTTCTGAAATGCAGCTATCCTGGCAGCAAATCGCTCCGTGATTCAGTGACTTATCTCTCTTTTTCCTGGGATGGAAAGGACTGGTTTAGAAAGATTTATGGAAGCACTCCCACCCCCACCAAGAAGTGCGTATTATTGTTGGTGTGTCCAGTATGTCCAAGAGTACACTAGTCCTGTTGCATCCATGATTGTTCCAGGTGTGTGCACGCACACACACACACACCCCTGCATCAGTTCCCTGGGGAATTCTCTGACTGGTACATCTCAACTGGGAATGACTGTAGATAAATGGAAGGAAGAAATTATGTGGTATGTGGCCAATTACTTTTCACACCCACTGCCACCACTACAAAGAACTAGTATTTCACTTTAGTAAGATCTGAATTTTGCAGAAAGAATGGATGCAGTTTCTTAAAGGGGCACAGGGTTAGGTTATAAAATGTTGATGGTGATCACATCATTTCTGAAGCATCTGGCATGGGGTTCTTTCTCCCTTGGGAAAGACAAGTGAAAATCCACATTTGACTCCTTTCGGTAGGTCAACGTCACCATTGTGAGTATCACCAAATGCTCAAACATCTTTCATCAGGTCATTTTTGCTGTCCAAAATACTCTTAATTCTTGGAGTTATAGTTCAGAACTAACATTTTCCAGCTCTGGAAAGGATTGGAGTATCTACTTGAAGGACTGCATCACGTCAGAGGAGTCTGCCTGGGTCTTAAGTTCCACAGGAAAAAGCTTTCCTTTCTGTCCCTCTACTCTCACGAACATGTTTTGTGTGAACGTGAGTCAGAGCCTTCTCGGTGGCTGCCAGGCTACAGAACTCCCTTTCAAAAGAAGCTAGGCTGGCAACTTTCCGGTCTGTAGATCGATTCTCCGCCTGCAAGTCGAACCTAAATTTTGTGGCCAGAGAAGTCTGTAACTCGAAAAGTCTACAAGTGGAGACTTCTATAAGTTTAGGGTCCACTGTATTCCTATTTAGATCGTACTTCCATCACTGATTGAACCATAAGGAAGGGATTTTTAATGGCGTGTACGTGTGTGATGCTTCTTTTTTTTGCATTTAAAAAGTTTTTTTAATGGTGTCAATTCGGTGTTGTTTTAATATGACTAGACCTTTCAAACTGTACTTTTTCTGGGTTTCTTTTTAAAAAGCCATATGTTTTTATGTGCCATCAAGTTGGAACTGACGTGTAGCCACCCTAATAGGGCTTTCAACATAGGTGAAATATTTAAAGAGCAGCTTTACCAGTTCAACGTGTCTAGTGAATTTCCATGGCTGAGTGGAGATTCGAACTCAGGTCTCCTAAGTTCTGATACACTACACTCAGGGCATATCTCTTTTAAATAATACCGGTCACTTAAATTCAGCAGACTTGGCTCCTTCAGCAGAGAAAGGCAGGATATAAACATTACATAAATAAACAAATAAGCATTCCACCTTGCATTGTTTTTTTTATATATATATCTCACCTGTCACAATCCTAATGCAGAAAAGAAACTGGAGGTGAGGAAGTGTGCGTATGCAGGAAATGCATGGAAACTAGCAGCGCCAGGATGGAAAAGGGTGGAAAGAAAAGTATGGAATCTAGAAGTTGAAAACAGCAATAAAAGAGGTCTTGTAGAGGCATGCCTCTGAATCCTGATTTTTTATTTTTTTTTTACAATAAGGAAGAGGTGATGCAGTGGTGGAAAAAAGACAGTACATGGTTAAGAACACAGCTGTCATTGCACATCACAACATGGATTTGCCCAAAGGACAAAACCAGGTCTTTGATTTAAAAAAATAATCCTGGGAGTTTCTGGAGATGGAAGGAGAAGAGATGTTTGCAGGGTTTGCATGAACTCTGTCTTCTGCTTCTCTTGCAGAGAGAAGCAGAGGGAAAACAGATCCTTTTAAAACTCAAGTTTCACAGCAAACAAGAACCACCCCAAGGCCTCCTGGCTAATCCCGTGATAAACTTCTCGCTTCCTTTTCTTGGTGTGCCCTTGTTTTACCGATCCCGAAGCCAGCGGGCCCATTGTCCCCATTGTCGGTGGTTCACTCTGAACAAACACCGGCTGACAGCTTCCTTCCTCCGCGTAAACAGAACAGCTACTTAGACACAGTTCAAAGACTTCCAACACTCTCCATGTAATTATTGCCCTCTGGATGGACATGGAGAGTGTGCATTTGATACGAGAAACCCCATCGGTT
Organism: Pogona vitticeps; assembly: GCF_051106095.1. Lineage (NCBI taxonomy): Eukaryota > Metazoa > Chordata > Lepidosauria > Squamata > Agamidae > Pogona > Pogona vitticeps. The sequence goes on along the minus strand of NC_135787.1, from coordinate 189,281,809 downwards.
GACCAAAAAAAAAATTGAAACAAACAAAATCTGGCAAATAAAATACAGTAGAGTTCAGCTTTTAATCGTCCGATGGCTCCTTCTTTTTCCCAGCCAGACAGAGTATTTGTTTAGACTGCTCAGTTGCTAGACGCAGTTGCTAGACTCTCCTGCAACACTGAAGGTGGATTCTTTCCTGATCATAAATCTGTAGAACTGCAGAGTTGGAACAGATCCCAAAGTCATAACCTCCCCCTTTGATGATATTGTTCTGTGCCGTCACGTTGCCTCCAATTTATGGAGACCCTAGGAATGAGCAATTTCCAATGTATCCTGTCCTCAACTGCCCTGCTCAGCTCTTGTAGACTCAGGCCTGTGGTTTCATTTAGAGAGTCAGTCCATCTCATATTTGGTCTTCCTCCTTTCCTGCTGGCTTCCACTTTTCCCAGCATCAGGGTCTTTTCCAGAGAATCCTGCCTTACCATGATGTGCTCAAGGTACGACAACTTCAGTTTCATCATTATTTTTTTTCCTTCCAGAGATTGTTCAGGCTTGATTTGCTCGGGGACCCATTTTTTTTTTGTCTTCCTGGCCGTCCACAGCATCTGGAAACTTCTCTGTCAGGACTGAATTTCAAAGGAATCATTCCCCCCCCCCATCAGCATTTTTTTACTATCCAAAAGCAAAGCATTGTTGTTTAATGGCAGATGGCCATCTAGCTTCTGTTTACAAACTGTGACAAAAGAAAGATCGTTCTCCGAGGCAATTTGTTCCATTGTTAAATAAAACGGGGTATAATTATTTACTTTTAAAATCCACACCCACAATTATTGGTGGTTTCTTTTTCCTGCACACCAGTTTTGAGGGCTGGCTGCAGAGCTCAACAAGTAACTCTCCATCATTCTTCTCCACAAAGATTGTCCTTACTGGTTGGTTGTAGAATCGTAGAACCAGTGAATTGCAAATCTGGAAGGTTATCCTGTCTAAAAGGTTACCCTGTCCAGCCTTCTGCTGATGTGCTGCTGTTTAGTCGTTAAGTTGTGTCCGACTCTTCATGGCCCCATGGACCAGAGCACGCCAGGCCCTCCTGTCTTCCATTGCCTCCTGGAGTTGGGTCAAATTCATGTTAGTAGCTTTGATGACACTGTCCAACCATCTCCTCCTCTGTCGTCCTCTGCTGATGTAGCAAATCCAAATTATACCCTGGTGTGGTTCAGTGGTTTAGGTATCCAGAGGAAGTGAGTTCAATTCCCCACTGTGCCTTCTGGGAGAAGATCCAGTGGGTGTAACCTTGGGCAAGCTGCACCGGCCCAGAGAACCCCCAGAAGGAGGACTGGCAAACGATGCTGATGGAAGCCTCACATTTCCTCCGTTTCTCTGTGTGTAGTGTAAGAACAGTAGACTCTGGAGCGGTTCACATGGCCGTTTTATCTATGCTCACTTAGAAGTAAGCCCCAATATATTCAATAGAGGTTACTCCCAAGTAAGTATGGAGTGGATTGCAGCATCAAGACGGTACAGACGTCTAAGAACCGGCTGTAATGGAATAGCTGGAATGGGCACTTTTCTGAGCAGGTGACATACCAGAAATATCCAGAGAAGCAGCCGCGTTAGTTTGCAGTTTGTTACATCAAAACAAGCCAACAGCGTTGTGAAAGCAGGTACCGCAAGCTGAGGCAACACACTTCCAGTTTCCCTCTTGGGAAATTGCTTTAACTCAGATCTTGAGGCTGCAACGTAGGTGCCAAATAATTTTAAACACCTCTCCTTCTTCCCCTACCTTCTGCAATGTCCAGCCTGAAGAAGACGCCCAGTGGCTGAAAAAGCTCACCTATTGTTAATATTTTAGGGGTCTAATAAAGGGCAATGCCCATCCTTCTTACAAGCCCTTGGCTCCTTTTGCTGGAAAATATTAACAAGTGTATACACTGTGTCGCTTCATGCATTTGCTGGAAGCAGACTGAATAAATACAAGCCTCCCCAAAGTGTATGAACTTGTGTTATGTCATGTCTAATAAGGAAACAAGGAAAGAATACAGGCTCAAGATGTCCATTGTTGGGTATTGGTGACTGGGCTGACATGTACATAATGAGTTTGTTTTTAAAGGGAAAGCAGGCTCTGACGGCGACTGGCAGAAAGAATCACATTGTGAAACAGTTGTTCAGTAAACACCAACCACAATGCAGAGAGATGGGTATTTGCATTATGATTCACTCTGGTTGTAATGCTCAGGGCCAAGTAACAATTCCTGCATAACCAGACTGACACAATTCATGTACACGCAAGAAGAAGGCATCAGCAGGCTCAGGAGAGCCCTACAATTCGCAGAAGGCCACCGACTCCTGTGAAAAATGCCTAAAATGTATGTGTGGGGACCCAAAGAAAAGTTATTTGAAATCTGAGTAGGCTCAGTAACACTAGACACCAGTATGGTACAGGGATTAGAGCAGTGGTTCCCAAACTGGAGTAACTCATCTGTTCTTGGACTGCAGCTCCTAGAAGCCTTGACCACTAGCTGTGTTATCTGGGATTTCTGGGGACGACAGTCCAAGAACACCTGGGATATCCCAGGGTGAGATCCATTGAGTTATTGAAAGTGTTGAACTAGCACTCAAGGAGACCCACTCAGTCATGGGACTCCCTGAGTGATGTTGGTCTTACCACATTCTCATAGCTGGCCTACCTCACAGGGTTGCTGTAATGATAAAGTGTGGAGGAGAGTCATGGACACTCTTTGAGCTCGCCGGCAGAGAGGCAGGTTATGAACCAACCAAGCAAACAACAATTAAAATGACGTGCGGACTTACTTTGGCAGGAGTTGGGTGAAACTGAATGTTCCAGATGTGGCTAGCCGGCTAGGAATGCTAAATTGGGAGTATTCTATTTAGGAGCAATTCGTTGCAGGTCCAGCTTGTGAAGAATTACATTTATAATTAGCCACAAGAGACTGGTACTAAGTGAGGGCAAAAGAGAAGATATGATCTGACGGGGGTCTGCATTGTTTAAAGTAACAACAGCACACATTCGGGAGCATCCAACATGGTTTTGTGCCAGGAACCAACAATGATCAAGATAGGCACAAAATGGGAAAATGGTGATTCGTTTTAATTTGTGATTCGCCAAGGTTGATAAATTACAAATAACAAATTTATGATTTTTTTTCTGACAAATCAGTGAATCAATTTGTTGATTCTTTTTTTAAATTCTAAAATCCTATAAAATGCCTCCCAGGAACCTGGACACCAAAATTGCAGACAAGCTTTCCCTGACTCTCCTCTACAAGACCTGCAATGTTGGTGAAGTTTCGGTGTTGGATGGTCAAGAAACTTTTCTGGAACCCCCTCTTTGTGGGTATATAACTTCAACATCTGAAACCCAGTCTTCACCAAACATGGAGAGATTGTAGAAGAGAGTAAGAGGAAGCTTCTCTGCAATTGTGGTGTCACTAGGTGTGTGTGTGTGTGTGGGTTTATAGCCCAATGAATAAATAAATGATAAATTACAAACATTTCATTAATTCATTTTTGCTGGGGGTATAGATTCATATGGATAGAAATCTATACCCCCAGCAATACAGTTTAAAATTTAAAATTGCAATACATTTTAAAATTCATGCCCATCTCTAGAAATAACAGTGTTGAAAAAGAATATGACCAGGAAATAGAGAGATTAGTTTGGTTTGCATTTTAATCCAAACTTACCTAATTATCAAATTCCCAACCTCGAGTTCTGCAGTAAAACATCTAAACCACTGAGCTATCCAGCCAACAATATATAAAATAAAGCTCAATTATCTTTCAATATTGGGCATTCTCCCATTTAAAAATGTGTACAAAAGTGCACATATTGAGGAAGAGTGTACCCCGAAATGCTCATATTCATCTTTTAAAATTTGTGATTAAAAAAATTGCTTGCACAAATGGGAACATGAAGCAAATTTCCATTTGGGGAAAAAAGTATTTTAGGAGATCTGAACGTGTTTTAATGCAACTTGTCTCCATGTAAAATGCACAGGAAAAACAGGAACCAACACTGTCTTAATCTGTCAATCCCTCTGTCTGATTGACACAATAGTGTGGAGGCTTTAGCTTGCTGGTGGGAAGATCAATCAATTCAAAACAGTGTTAAAATCACTATAAACATTCATTGATTGTCATCGGTTATTATGCCTTGTTCTGTTTGTCGGCGTTTATCCCCAGCTATAGAGAAATGGCTCTGTGGCCTCCACTTGATGGAATTAACAACCACTGTGAAGTGAGATTTGTGGTTAATTAACAACCAGTTTAGGAAATTATGCTATCATCACCTCATCCTTCCTTCCTTAGCAGTTCCTACCTCGCTGGGCTTCCTTTCCTCTCTCCATTCTCCTCATAATGTCACACAATTTTCCAGCTCAAGGATATTATTTTTAGCTAAATACACCCCTGCCTCACATACAAAACAAAGGGCTTTTATTTAAAAAAAACAACAACCTTGTATGCACTTCTTGGTTTTATTTGTTTCTGATTTATTTCAGGGACATTACAGGTGGATATTGACTGAGATGGGATACCAGGTTGTTTTTCTTTTTAAAGAAAACTGCTTCCCTAATTCAAAAAAATGTGACAGATTCTGGAAGCTGTTGGTTGAAAAAGTAAAACTTTTTCCAGCTCTGGATGTTAAGAAATGTTTTGTTTTGAAGAGAATCTGTGCCTTTGTGCATTGACAACTCTCTATCAGCCCCCCCCCCCCTTTCTCTCTGTGTGCATCTGACACTGAGGTGACCTCCAGCTTTCCTCACCATCATCTGTTGACAAGGAACACCTTTTGTGTCACCCTCTGCAGTGATAACACCCAAAGGGGGGGGGAACCTCACAAACATTAGCCTCCCTCCACCCATTCAGGCATCAAATGACCTGAAGAGAAGAATATGTCATGGCAGCCTCAGTGGAATAAAAGGACAAGAAGAAACACAGATGTGTTCAATGAGGCAAGATCTCCATAGGACAACTCCACCTCAGCTCCTTCTTTTTCTAACCTATTCTAAAAAATTTTAAAAAATAAATCTCAATTTGACTCTTCTGGGGGTCAACTCCGGGAGGGACCTCTGAGTTTCCCTCAGTAGCTATGCTGACTTCTCCCATGACTCCATCTTTAATAGTTTACCAACATTCATATGATTTTACTTCCATTCTGAAAGGGTGAAATTGTTGCAGAGGTTTGAGTTTTGGGTGAATTTCTCTAGCTGTGTAGCAAAAGTGCGGAGATTCACAGGGAAGAATAGTTCTCCAGAGTAGCCCGCCCCCCCCCTTTTAAATTAATTCTTATTACAGTCTCAGTAACTCACTCTAAGACATTAGTAGGAGAAAAAAAAATAAAAGGTTTCATTATTTACTTACAGTTGAACAGATCAAACAGCAAAATGATGAACATGACTGCTTTCAACAACAGCCTTTCAACAACAGACTCAAGAGAGGGGGAAAAGACACAGAGCAGAAAGGCAGGGCTCTCTTTGAATTCAGATATAAGGAAGGAAACATGGTCACCTCAGCCCATAAAGGTTCCCTCCAAGCCATACCTTACCTAGGCAGCATGCAAGCTTGTAAAAACTCCAACAGAAATCCCTCTCCTAATACTTCATTACAGGTAATAACAACTTTAAGCAAACATTTGCTGATAGTTTGGGCCCCATCTGTTTTGCCTTTGGCTTCATCCATCCCTGGAATCTGGCTCCAGAAAACGTCTCTGAAATTAAATTTGGCCCTCAGGCTGAAAGACGTTTTCCATCCTCCCAGTAGGGAAGCAGTCAAGAGACCTTTCTCTTGAGCTGCTATCGAACATCTAGACTGGATCAGTGCACCAAATACCTGATACGATGAGCACATTTTCCTAACTCACTCCCCTCCCCTCAATGGTGTAATAATTATTATTATTCTTTTTAGTGACCACAACAGAGATGATTTTCTGGCTTCTGTGAGAGCCCTCAAGCTAAGACAAAGGGTTGAGGATTATTCACTTTCATCGTATGCCAGATACCATGATCAACAGGAGATATCATCACATCCTTTTGGCAGAGTGGATTTATGTCTATGGTGCTTCTGAGCCAGAACACCTTATGGAGTATAGATTATTTTAGTGTTTACATTCTGAACATTGTTCCAAATTTCTTGGTGCTTCTTTATCTAGCTAGCAGAGCAGTCTATATGTTGCACTGAGGAATTGCAGAGGTGGGGCAAATCACTATCTTCAAAGCTCTGGATGCACAGTAACTTCCAGTGCATCCCTGGCAACCCTCCACTATGCCTTTTCCTACTGTCTGATCTTGGAGGTCCAGTGTTGGAGAAGATTAAGCTATGGAATTCTGATGTCATAATTTCGACACTAGGAGCGGAGTCTGGGGTCCTGAGGACCTCTCTTCACCCTTGGAGGGACAGAGCAACATGATTTACACCCCTTGGGATAACCTATCAGGGACTATATTACTGCTTTGGTGAAGCTGAGTTGTAGTTTTTTCTGCGCTACCTACCACCAGACAAGAATATTCATGTCAACTGTGGTGTTCCTCTAATGCAGTCCTTCCCAACCATGGGTCCCCAGATGTTCTCACTTTTAATTCCAAAACTGAACTTCTGGAATCTACACCCCCAGAATACAGAGTTTCCTTTAAGCTTTGGAAAGGGCATGGTGTTTTTACTTGAAAATGGTAGAAACATATGGACGTCGACATTGACTCGGGCATGTCGTGAGAATGGCTGATGGTCAGATTCCAAAAGATCTCCTGTATGGAGAATAAGTGCAGGGAAATCGCCCCAGAGGGAGACCACAGCTGCGATACAAGGATATCTGCAAGTGGGATCTGAAGGCCTTAGGAATGGACCTCAACTGATGGGAAACCTTGACCTCTGAGTGCTCAGCCTGGAGGCAGGCATTGCATCACAGCCTCTCTGAATTTGAAGAGACCCTTGTCCAGCAGGCCGAGGCCAAGAGGCAGTCCTGAAATCAGCCAAATCAGGGAGCTGGACAGGGGACAGATTGTATTTGTCTTCAGTGTGGAAGAGATTGTCACTCTTGAACTGGCCTTCTCAGCCACACTAGACGCTGCTCCAAGTCCTCTCTATTCAGAGCACATTACCGTAGTCTGAGATTGAAGGATGCTTAATCTAATCTAAAAATGGATTGAGGATTATTGGTTTTAATGCAGGAATTGCTGATTGGCTATGAGCCTGAGGTGCAGATGCAGGCAGCTGATGTCAGAAGAGAATGCAAGCCAATCAGCAACCACATGCGCCATATCATAGCAAGCTCTGTGTGGTAATAGTGTTTAAAAGCTTGGTCTGAGACATGGGCGATCCATGTTCCCGTTAGCGAAGAAATTGACTGGGAGAACTTGGGGCAGCCACCATCAGCCTGACCTTCCTCACAGGGTCGTTGTGAAGGCAGAAGCGAGGAAGAGAGTCACATACTTCATTTACCGTGGGAAAGGTAGTAAATGCATATAATAAACCAACCTACCAGCCAGCCAGCCAGCCAGCCAGCCAACCAACCAACCAACCAACCAACCAACCAACCAACCAACCAACCAACCAACCAACCAACCAACCAACCAACCAACCAACCAACCAACCAACCAACCAACGTAAGTAGTTACAGAGCCACTTCATTCCATTTGCTCTTTCCTGGTATTGTTGTTGCTATGTGCTGTCAAGTTACCCTCGATTCATGGCAACCCAGTGAATGAGTGCTCTCCACAATGAGCCCTGCTCATCTCATGACTGTGGGTTTCTTTTGGAAATCAGTCCATCTCGTATTTAGTCTTCCTCTTTTCCTGCTGCCTTCCACATTTCCCAGCATGATGGTCTTTCCCAGAGAATCCTGCCTTCTCGTGATGTGGCCCAATGTAGGACAGCTTTAGTTCCATCCTTTTTGCCTCCAGAGATCATCATCATCATCATCATCATCATCATCATCATCATCATCATCATCATCATCATCATCATCATCATCATCATCAATAATAATAATAATAATAATAATAATAATAATAATAATAATAATAATAATAATAATAATAATAATAATAATAATAATTTAGTTTATATCCTGCCCATCTGATACATCAGTATCACTCTGAGCGGCTAACAACATATATACGTTACAGTAATAAATTCCGAATTGATTGGACCAAGGGCCCATGTGTTCCTCTTCCTGGCAGTCCAGAGCATCCGCAAAGCTCTTCTCCTTTCTGGTGATGACTGAGACCGAGGCATACAATAAGAATATAAGGTCCAGAAAGGTTGGGGAAAGAAGGTGACATCAAACCAGCAAAGCAAGGGAAGAAAAAGTGCAGGAGAGAAATGCCAGTCAATGCAGATATTTACCAAACCTTCCTATTGACCCATATTTGCTCTTATCAGGAAGCCATTATCTTTTAAAACAATGTTGACTAACAGTGTTTCCTTTACTCTTGTCTCTCTCCGAAAAGAATAACAAATAAGCTTAATTCACCACAAAATCTTTCTTCAATGCCTTTTTAAGCCTCACACAATGGCAGTTATTTTAAGGACTATGACTAAGGCCTTTGCCACATTTTTTCTACTCTGACTTTGGGTGTTCGGTTCCTCCCTCCTTTTTTTTCTTTCTTTCTTTTCCTTATCCCGGGGAACACTTAATCACATTTAATCTTTGGGCCATGGAAGGGCCATTAACTTTGTTTGCAGAGAGATTGATATAGGAGCTTTCAGGTTCTTCCCTTATTCCTCTTTCCAACAAGGCTTGTTATTTTTCTTTCAAATAATTAAAAAAATATAACCGACAAAGGATATGTTAAAGATTTAAAAGATTTGAAAGTGTATCTTACTCAAGTGGGGCACTGTTACAGATGACAGCCATCAAATTCAGGCACACGGGGAGGCAGCGAGCCAATCTTTCTATCAGAGCGTTGCACACTTTAAAATTATCGACATATATGAAATCTAGGTAAAATTAAAAACAAAGTAAAATATTAAGATACACAATGAGACTGTTTTTGGCCAGACGCAGGCCAATGAGAATGACGGATGGATCGTGTGTGTCACCTTTTGATAGAGGGGGAGGCAAGAAATAAGAACGCCTGGATAAAAGATGTCTTATTATATGGGCAGAGAAGACATTGTGGAAGAAGAATGTACAGAAACTTAAAAAAAAAGTTGTGGGCCATCTGGCATTAATAGGACAAACTAAAAAACAGTGGATAAAAATTAACTATTTCCTCCATTTATCTATCTACCTTAAAGGGACGTGGTGGCACTGTGGGTTAAACCGCAGAAGCCTCTGTGCTGCAAGGTCAGAAGACCAAGCAGTCGTAAGATCAAATCCACACGACGGAGGGAGCACCCGTCGCTCGTCCCACCGCCTGCCAACCTATCTAGTTTGAAAGCACGTAAACTGCGAGTAGATAAATAGGTAGCACCATGGTGGGAAGGTAACGGCGGTCCGTGTCCAGTCGCACTGGCCATGTGACCACAGAAACTGTCTTCGGACACGATAAAATTGTGGAAACTGTGGAAGGATTTCTAGGGGGTGATTATTGTGGTATTTATACAAACCCCAAAGCCTGAGATGGACCCCAAAAATTCAAAAGAACAAATAGAGACTTGGTCTGTTCAATCCCAAAGTTCTGGAATAGTGGTGCAAGAAATAGAAAAGGAATGGCAGATTAATATACAAAGGCTAATATTAACAGGGTTCCAGCAAGTGAATGCAGGTCTTAGCAAATTAGAAGATTTGATGAAAGGGACGAAAGAGGGGACAGTAGATGCCAAACAAAAATTAAATGAAGTTGTACAGACTTTAGAATCGTCTGTATTAGACATGACACCAGGAAATATGAATGTAGTAGAGAGTTATCCAGTGACCCATGCAGCTTCCAAAATTAAAAAGCATTATGACAAAAATCTTAAGGAGGCAGAGATACTGAAACCAGACAATTTTATGGTGAAAATATGGGAAGTGAAAAAAATGGATATTCTGTCAGATGGGCTGAAAGACTGTTCAATTCAAAAAGAAACTGAACGATGGGATGTATTGTATAAATGGCAGCAGCTACCAGACAATGTTGGAATAACATAGAATAAAATTAAAGTTAAATGATAAGATAAAAGCAGGAGGGTAATCAAATTGTGAAAAAGCAAAAAGTTGATATGTATTAGTAATATGAATTGATTGGATGATGTTATACTTTATGCTCTCCTATCCCCCCAAACCATTTTTCCTTTCCTATCCCCTCTTTCTTTTTGTACCCTCTATCCCTGTTCCTAAATAAATTAAAAAAAAAAAAAAAGAAACTGTCTTCGGACAAACGCTGGCTCCATGGCTTGGAAGCGAGGATGAGCACCGCGCCTCCATCCATCCATCCATCCATCCATCCATCCATCCATCCATCCATCCATCCATCCATCCATCCATCTATCTATCTATCTATCTATCTATCTATCTATCTATCTATCTATCTATCTATCTATCTATCTATCTATCTATCTATCTATCTATCATAAAATTTCAGAGCTGGAAGGGACCCTGTGGATCATCATGTCCAGACCCTGTCAATAATGCACGGGGGGGGGGGGGAATCAAACTCCCAGTCTCTGGCTCCACAGCCACATATTTAAACCACTGTGCTATTCAACAGTTTAAAATATTTTTACCTTGCTTTTCTCCTTTAAAGGACCCAAAGAGGCTGTCTATTTCATATCCACTCACTGGCAGAGCTCACTTACATCATTCCAATTTTGCTCATTAATTCACACAATATTAAGACAGAGACAAAGCTGTGTGGCCGTGCAGAGTCATGCTAACAGAACTATGTCTTTGTGTTCTGTGTCGTCACATTGGAAGCTAACTGTAATAGTTATGGAGTGGCTTTGCTTGTTCCATTCCCCTCCCCCCATCCGTTTCCATGGTCGAGTGGGGATTCGAACCCAGGGCTCTCTTGAGTCCTAGTCATTGCTCCATCTACTATCCCACACTGAGGATCCCAGAAACATGGCGGCATCACTTTGAAACAAAGGGTGGAAGGAAGGAAAAGCAAGTTCGAAAGAGTGGATAAACAAATTGTACACACAGTGGCATAACATTTACACACGCTGATTCTATATGCACAGATGTAAACTCAGCTATGTCTATGCAAATAAAATGCAAGACATCTTGCTGTAGCATTGATGATTGTGACCAGTTGACCCATATGCCTGCTTAGTTGAGTGTCCAAGGTCTGCTGATTATGGATTGTCAGCTTCAAGGCCATGATATGCCTTCTTGTTGTTCTTTAATCTTTAATCTTTGTGGGGTGGGTGGGCTCTACAGAATCATAGAATAGTGAAGTTTGAAGGGGACCTATAAGGCCATCAAGTCCAGCCACCTGCTCAGGGCAGGAATAAAAATCGAAGGATATCTGCCAGATGATTATCCATGTTTTTCTTGAATGCCCCCAGTGTTGAAGCACTCACTAACTCCTGAGGTAACTGGTTCCACTGTCATACTTCTCTAACAGTTATAAAGTTTTTCCTGATCTTCAACCAAAATGTGGCTTCCTTTAACTTGAGCCCATTGTTGCGTGTCCTTCACTCTGGGATGATCGAGAACAGATCCTGCCCCTCCTCTGTAGGACAGCCTTTCAAATATTTGAAGAGTGCTATCCTCTCACCCCTCTGTCTTCTTTTCTCAAAGCTATAATTGCCCTGAGGGCTGCATGAAGCCTATGGACTACATGTTGCCCACACCTGCAACAGAGGAGATCTTGTAGTGGAGGGCTATCTTTTGAAATTTATCAAAGAGAAAGGGGTCTTTCAAGAATTAGCATCCCTCCCTTCCCCCGAATGCCATATGGTGTGGTAGACCATGTATGGTGCACATAGTTTTGGGGCTCCCTTGGGCGAATCTATCCATCACTGGTGCATATTCAAAGAAATAAGTATCTTATACATATGGTTGTTTTGGGTTTTTCGGGCTCTTTGGCCGTGTTCTGAAGGTTGTTTTTCCTAATGTTTTGCCAGACTCTGTGGCCAGCATCTTCAGAGGACAGCACCTTAGCACAACAATACGCTCACAACAAGACACACTAATCACCCATCTACAGAAAAAGACAAAAGCCTATCTCACAGCCATAAATACTGCACTCCCAAGCCAACCACACCAGAGCACAGAGTGCTGTCCTCTGAAGATGCTGGCCACAGAGACTGGCAAAATGTTAGGAAGAACAACCTTCAGAACACAGCCAAAGAGCCCGAAAAACCCACAACACCCCTCAGATCCCAGCCGTGAAAGCCTTCGAGAATACATCTTAGACATAATTTTCATCACCATATTAAATGAGATGGTGCCCATAAAGATGACAGTGCTGGGAAAAGTGGGAGATGGTAGGAAAAGAGGAAGACAAAATATGAGATGGATGGAAGTCCAAGGAACATCTGGGGACCCATGGCTGGGATCATAGGATTACATTTTGAAGACTACTGGTTCCCTCCATCATTAGACATCAGGTGGGCAGGCGTTGCCTAAACAATGAGCAGCGAGCAGGCCAGAACTGATTGTTCTGGGGAAACCAATCTTATGTTGCAGAGAATCGGTTCCGGTTCTTCAGCAACTTGAATCAAGACCTGTCGTGCTTCAAAGGCTGCACGGATTTGGCCCGAGGCCATTTTCTGAACTTCACGGTCGGTTGGGGATTTGAACCTGAATCGCTCACAGGCTGACTCGAGTCCAACTGTACCAGTAAAAATAGCAAAAGCACCTGCATAACCATTCTCCATCAGCCAGCCATCTCAGGGACATAACATAAGCAAGGTGATTAACAGACAGAGCGTGCTGGCTTTGACTGAGGTCCATATAATTAAGAAGACAGGTTCAAGTGGTGATGCTGGAAATGGAGAAGACGTATTTCCACTGAAGGCTCATGAAGAGTTGGATTTGGTGGCATTCCAGCTCAAGCTACAGTCTAGCAGAAACCATGAAATGGAGAATTCACACCAGCTGTCAGCTTTCTCCCATGGGGCCACTGGAGGTCCTAACCTGGGGAAATGGGGCTAGTTCCATCTGGGGCTAATTACTCCACCAGGGAAGGAAACCACGAGGATATAACCTGATTTAAGAGCCAGTCTTTCTCTCCTTCTTAGTGTTCCTTTGACATTTGTCCAACCATGAGGTCAGCCTCATGATGTAGGAAGAGAATAAAACATGTTTTGAGATTTTCCCTCCTCCAATGACTGAAACTTGGACTGAAAAGTATACATATATGGACCACGTCACTCTTCCTCTATTGGACTTGCCTCTAGAGTCGAACGGCTTTACATCGTTGCAAACAGAATCTAATTCTTTGTTCTTTCATCGAATATTCAAAACTGAGTTCTTTTCTTTTGGAGACATCTTTAAATAATCTCCTTTGGCAACCTGGAGATCAGTTTGTTTCCTTGTCAGTTTCCCAGTCATGGAAAAAATCCTATCCTCTATTTTGCTTACCCTCTTGGAGTTATTCGAATGAAAAGGGATCATTTGTGCCCAAGTTGCATTTTGTACAGGGACATGGTGGCGCTGCGGGCTAAACCGCAGAAGCCTGTGCTGCAGGGTCAGAAGACCAAGCAGTCGTAAGATCGAATCCACGCGACGGAGTGAGCTCCCGCCACTTGTCCCAGCTCCTGCCAACCTAGCGGTTCGAAAGCATGCAAATGCAAGTAGATAAATAGGGACCACTTCGGTGGGAAGGTAACAGCGTTCTGTGTCTAGTTGAGCTGGCCACGTGACCACGGAAGATTGTCTTCGGACAAAACGCTGGCTCTATGGCTTGGAAACGGGGATGAGCACCGCCCCCTAGAGTGGAACATGACTGGACAAAAATTGTCAAGGGGAACCTTTACCTTTACCTGCATTTTGTACAGTCTACCAAACTAAGCGGTAAAGCTTCTCCTGAACTATTCCACTTTAATTTACAAGGGACAGAATGGGCACATCTCCCTTCTGCTCAGAAAACATTCTTTACCTAGAAACAAAGCATCTCAGGGACTTGAGTTTAACCTGACTTTACACGGTGTGTAAATTCAAACTTTAAAAGGGATGCATTTCGGGATTTGTTTAAATTAATGATTCTAGTGCATTTATTATTTTAATATATTTCAGTGTAGCCATGTAGGTTTTGCAGTTGGAAAATCCATTAGAAAAATAAGATTTTGCATGCCTCTCCATTAAAAATGGGTGTCTATAGCCAGCATGCTCTGTTTCTCCCATCCAACTTAGAGGGTTCCCCCCATGCCTCATGAGTCTTTGAGATGGGTCCTTCTTTCCTGCTGCTTCCTTTGCTCTCTGCCTGTCCTCTTTTCTCCAGTTTCTGCTCTCTGAAGATGTAGCTCCACATTATAGGTATAAAAGGACAATGCCATGAACTGTAAGTCCAAAACCTGTAAGTTTTTGTTTCCTTTAACCAAAAAGCATCTAGACTGACTGTTTTTTCCTTTTAAAAAGGGAAGAAACAAGACTGGCCAAATTTCCACATGTTGTTCTCTGCACACACAAAAAGGGACTAACTAAATTCCAAATCCCTCCAACAAAATTTGGTTTGGAAGACTGCTCTGCTACAGGAATGGTTGGTGAGAACATGAGAGAGGGCCTCTTCTTGCCTGCTTCTAGGCTGTGGAACTCCCTGCCAAGGGAAGCTCGTTTGAACCCCTCCCCCCAATAACATATTATTTGGTGGCTCATGTTCTCCTGTTTTCATTATGGCGTGGAATAGCTATTCTCACATCTTTGCAACATGGATTTTAAAATTGTTTAAATTGTTTTTATTGCTAAGTTATTTAACCACATTTTAATATTTTAACTTACTACTTGTTTGTCTCATTGTCTATGAATATGTCTTTTGAAGAACGTTATGGGTCCTGTATTATTGTGTGAGGTGGTTTCAATGGCCAGACACCGGTCTCCTTGGCGCTCCTAAGTGCCTCTAAGGCTCATCGGTGTCTCCGTTGTACACACAATATTTGTCGAGAAGATACTACGCAGGAAATCCACATTGTCTGTTTCTCTCATACACAGATCGTGTTTTACAAGTTTGGGAAGCAGGAGGCATGTTGAATGGTCTCAGCTTTTCGGCACAAGAAAAGGAGAGGCCAAATATTTTATTTCAGTCTGAGCTTTTGTGTGTGAAGACCCACTTCCTCAGCACAAGAAGTGCCATTTCCAGTTGTTACCCATAGCCTGACTTCCAGAGATAGTACCAGACCTGAGGTGCTGGTCTCAGGTTTGGTTCTGAAAATGCTGAGTATTGGAAGCTACAGGTCAGGCAACCCTAAAAGTGGACAACCAAAAAGTATAGTCAAATACTTCCAACGGCACATTGCAGGCAGGTCGGCTGAAGATGCTGACCTGGAGAGAGGCATGGAGAGAAAATAAGAAATACAGCAGGACCTTCTTAGCAGTTGCTCCTTGGCTATGGAATCAACAGTCATTGGCCATTCGCCTGGCCCCGTTGCTGGGGACTTTTAATAAACAACTAAAAAAGTGGGTATTCCAGCAGGCTTTTCAAACCATGTGTATCATGGAGCCCATTGACACCAGAGCCAACAGCTGATAATGTCATCGACTATTGCCATTTTAAATGTTTAGGTATTTCAGAGTGTACAGTATTTTATACTCTGATATTGCTTTATTTTATTTTATAATTGCGTTGTATTATATGATTTTGTTTGTGTTATTTTGCATTGAGAAAGCAGCCACCATGTTCTCTAGACTTACAAAGAGAGTGTGGCTTATAAGAAGCTGACGGAATATGCCAAGATCCAGGTCTATAGAGCCTGAGTACGCTTCTGTACTGCAGTGAGTCCTGGACCCTTCCTGCATGGCGGGAGAAGAAGCTGAACATGTTCCAGATGCGTTGTCTCCGACGCGTTTTTGGTATCACCTGGCAGGACAAAGTTCCAAATAGAGTAGTCCTAGAATGAGGAAATCAACCCTGAGTGCTCACTGGAAGAACAGATCCTGAAGCTGAGGCTTCGATACTTTGGCCATCTCATTGGAGTGGTTGGCTGCTGGAGGAGGCGGGGAAGGGCTGGCTGAGCTTCTGCCCGGAGGAGGACCCTGGCGGAGTGCAACACAAGGTGAGTGGGCCAGCTGGCTGGGGAAGGGGAGGGGGATGGGTCCGTGTGGCTCAAGTGGTGCCATGCGCTATGCTTCATATGAAGCGCAACAACTCGGATCGTGCCCATCTCTATTCAGCCTTATTGGAGAAAACAGTTTGAAAAGGTCTGGTCTTCAGGCTGGAGCAGCAAGAAAGGGAAATTTGGTCTCGGAGCTGAAAATCACACACACAAAAGCAGAAGGCCATTATATCAACCGATGACAAGCCCATGTTCATAATTTGTTTTGGCACCAAATGTTGAAGTTGGAATCACACAGGTAAGGCTGCGGAAACATATCCTTCCTTGCCAACTTCCTGCTTTTTTTTTTTTGTAACACCTGCATTTTAATGCTTGGAGAGAAAATGGCCATTACTCTCTCTCTTTCTCTGTTAAATTTATTTCAATTAAGAGGCTTAATTGCAAAGAAACCAACCTGCTCCTTCAACTTTTTTTTCCTTCTTTTTTCACATTCAGACTGTGCACCTGGAATATCATAGAAGTCTTCAGTCAATCGTATTTAACAGTAAATCAGCCATAGGAAACATTCAGCCCTTCAGGTGTTATTGAATTATAACCCCTATTATTCCTTACTTTTACCCACACCAGCTGGGGCTGATGGGAGCTGGAGTCGGACAACATTTGGAGGCTACGGTTTCTGTATTCCTCTGTAAACACCTGCCCGCCCTGAAACAGACGGAGGGAGTGATGTCGGTCTCACACAATACACATGCAGGAGAAGGTGATGCCTTTATTAGACCATTAAAAAAAGAAATCGAACAATCAGCATGAGCATTCGTGAACTAAAGTCCACTTTTACCTCAGTGGTTTAGGTCTCTGGCTGTGGAGCCAAAGGTTGGGAGTTCGATTCCCCGCTGGTCCTCCAGGGAGAAGAACCAGCCTGGGTGGCCTTGGGAAAACTGCACCGTCCCAGGATGCCCCCAGAAAAAGGGAATAGTGAACAGCTTCTGAGTACACTCTTACCTTGAACATCCAGGAAAGGGTCACCGTACTTGACGGCACACAATTATATATTTTTATATTCTTCAGGCACGCACCAATATATAAGGAAAAAAACCCCAAACCCTACAAAAACATAATGTCCTAAAAATCCACGGCATATGTTTGCTGGGTATGCTTCTTAAGGTGAATTTAAACCTGGTTACAACCTGGCTTTGAGGGTGTGGTTTAATGCTTGCCATGTGATCAGAATTTTCCACTCAGCCATTCAGAAAGTGTTAAAGAGGCTTCGTGTGTGTGTTTTCTTAGTAATCTTTACAACTCGGAGATCAAGCTCTTAAAATAAAATCTCATGCAGACATAAACTCCACTGTCCAATGGGTCTTACATGCAGGGAGGGCTAAGCAAAGATATCTCCATGATGTAGAGTTGAGCCAAACAAGCCTGTCTCAGTGTGGAGACAGCTGGAAGAGGAATCTCCAGGCTCTGTTAGAGTTCTTGACAGGCCCTCATTTCCCCCCTCATTGTGTTCTTCCACGTTCTGTGAAATATCTCTGCATCAGACTAGTAATCACAATCCTCCTTAAAAGCTGCCCAGCTGAAGTGCTCCTCTTTCCCCTGGCAGTCTCCAACTTCTTGTTGTTCAAGCCATTAAACCATCCCATTAGAAACAACAGGTCACAAGATCCTACTGAATGTTTCGCCCCCCCCGCCACCAAAGCTCAACCCATATGTGCATGCAACAAAGACAACAGAGAAAACAAGACACAAGCAACCCATTGAGTGCTACGACATGGACCAGTTCACTCAACAAAACTTTGAACATGCGTTTCACAGAACGTGCAAAGTGCCATCTGAAAAATGGGCAAAATCTGTCTGAGACAGGCAAAGTTTCTAAAGTTTCACCTACAATTTATTTATTTACTTCAGTTATTAAAATTTTTTAGAACCACCTTTCATGAAAAACATACTGTGTACACCCTCTGCTGTAAAGGTGTTGTAAGGAAAAGTGTGAATTTAATGGAATATTCTTTGGAGAGGGGGGCTAGAATTCTCCAATTTTTTGGGGGGGTGTTTCTGCAAATCGACAACATGTTGTGTTGTCGATTTGCAGAAATCTTTTCAGAATTTTTTTTCATGAAATAATTTCTGAAAAACTTCCCTCCCACCTTTATTAACATCAGCCATCAAAATAATAAAGGGCAGAAAACCAATAGAATCAGATGTTATTCATCCTGGTAAACTTTATGCATACAAATAAGATTTCGTCACCTGCTACAAAGAGAGAAGCTGCATTTTGTCAGCCGGGATGGTAGGTGTCTGATACTTGCCAAGTTTCAGTGTAACTCACATAGCCCAAGGACAGTCGGATTTCACAAGCTCTGGAGGTCCCTTCAGCAGATATTTGTGGAGACAAAGCTTTTCCTATTAATCATCCCTTGAAAGAGCAATCTTCAGGTGGTGAGTGCTGCTGACAGGACTGGAGCTACAGCAGAGCTACTGAGAAATAAGGGGGAATATCAACCTACTGGGGGAACCCCAGGTTTTTGCAATTATGAAAAAGATCTAAAGGAAGATTCAAGGGTGTAACTCCTCCACAACCAAACAGCTCCATGAGGGCTGAGCATGCTCAGTAGCCATGGACCACTGAGTGTCAACTGGAAGGTTCAGGATGCGCATATGGAATGGAAAACCTGGCAAGACAGCATGGCTGGACAGAATCCAGTCCCTCTGCACTCCCAATGGCTGGCAGTGCAAAGGTGTTCCTCACATAATATCTGTTTCAGAAGAGTAATGAGGAGAAGAAAGCTGACTGCCGAAGAATGCATGCTTTTGAATTGTGGTGCTGGAGGAGGCTCTTGAGAGTCCCCTGGATTGCAAGGAGAACAAACCTATCCGTCCTGAAGGAAATCAACCTTGATTGCTCACTGGAAGGACAGATCCTGAAGCTGAGGCTCCAATACTTTGGCCATCTCATGAGAAGAGAAGACCATGATGTTGGGAAAGTGTGAGGGCAAGAGGAGAAGGGGATGACAGAGGACGAGATGGATGGCCAGTGTCACAAAAACGACCAACATGAATTTGACCCAACTCTGGGAAGCAGTGGAAGACAGGAGGGCCTGGCGTGCTCTGGTCTGTGGGGTCACGAAAAGTCGGACACGACTTAACGACTAAACAACAAATGAGGAGAAAGCTTGATTTCTGCATTTGAGGCATTTCTCTTTGAATCCTGGGCGTCCTTCGTCCCTTCTCAGCTGGTGCTAGGGCTGACCAGGTCTTTGTAAGCGCATTGCAATGGATTCTCTCCCACGCTTTGCTGATCCTGCCTCTGAGGCATGACGAAGACCCACTAGGGATGGGATTTTTCCAACATTTTGGACAACCTGTCCCATAATTCTCCATTCTTGGAGTTCCACGTGACAGAGAGACACGCGACTTGACACTTCAGTGTGGCTCACCTGGGAGAAAGGCCTGAAGGCTGAGCTAGGCCTAGCTCCAACCAGCTTCCTCACCAGAAAGAAAACTCCCAGCGAGCATTGAGCCACCAAAGGGAAGCTTGCTTGTAAGGCCTAAAAACCTTCCAGTTCAGGTTTTCTCCCAAGCGAGCCGCATTTAACCATCTGCCAAGTGTCTCTCTGCCAGGGAAAACCCCCAGAGTGGAGAATTATGGGATGTGTCATCCAAAAATTTGGAAATTTTGATCCGTAGTACCTTGACAAGGTTCAGTCCCACCCACCACCTCAGGTTTCGTTCTGAAAAATCAGAGCATGGGATAGGACTAACCTGGCACCTTTATGACAGAGACACTCTGTCCGTTGGCAGAAACTGCATCTTTCATCAAAGTGTCGATTGTTGTACTCAAGCTGTGCATAAGATCCTAAATTAAGCATAATAACCTAAGCAGAAGAGGGAGAACTGCTAAGAGGCAAGGAAGGTCTATGTGATCGCTGCTGATGAGAACACAAAGGCTGGAGAGGTTAAGTTGGATTTGCGGCATTAAGGTGCCGAAGCTGGTTCTGCAGTGTTAATATTAATGAACGCTGCACGCTGCTGAAACGCCGTTCATCCCCAGGTTTCAAAGCCATAAGTAAATATCAATTAATTAAGCCCTACGTTCTCAGTAGGCAGGGAACTAACAGTTCCTGTACTAGTGGTCCTTTCCAATGCTACCAATAGGGAACACTTGTCTAAAATGGACTGTCCAGTCTGGCGGAGATGTTTCTCCTCCAGCTGCAAGCTTCTTGTGCTGTTATCTCTAATCAGGGATCAAGGACAAGTGGCAATAATCTCTTTGACCTTGAGGAAACTGCTGCCTAGACCTGTGTGTTGTTTTGTAGTCCACAATGGCATTTCATGGAACTGAGCTGCGTTTTGCTGCCCAGGAAGCTATTACTAAACTGATTTGTTCCAAGTAATTGCCTTTTTTTTGCAGAGCAGGGGTGGACAATACATGGTCTGTAGGCCACATGTAACCTCCTGCTCTGGCCTCCACTGGCTGGTTGATTTTTCTGGTTAAAAAGAGAAATTTCATGGTATGGAGGGAGTTTGAGGGAAGGCCTTTCAGCCCAGCTGGCTGCGGGGTCACAAAACAGAACACAGAGTGAATCTTAGTAATAGATCAATTAGCTTTATTGCTTTTGAAAGTGGAGAATCGCTGACACACACAGAAAGCACATGTGTATGGTGTATAGTCTTGCTGAATTGTAAAGCGGGTTGCACTTTTATAGTTCCAAGTGGAAAGTTTCAAAGAAACTGCTGAGCATAAGTAGGAATGCATAAACACAAAACAACCATTACAAGCAACTTACAAGGATGACTTCTCTGTTAGGCTGTTCAGGAAATATTTTATCTATTATGACACCTCTGTTTGACTAGACCCAGTGCATACAAACTTTCCGGATCCACTCTGATGCCCAGTTATGGAGAGGTCCACTTCTTTTCTCACTTTCCAGAATCTCTCTCTCTCTCTCCCCTTTTGGCGTTCTTTTATTTTCCAAAACAGGAGAGTTGGTATGAAAAAACCAACAACACAGGAAAATAATTGTCTTAAGAGAGTGCTGTTCAGAAGAAGGCAAAATTGACCCCTTCCCCAGGAGGCCAGAA
Source organism: Pogona vitticeps (assembly GCF_051106095.1). Taxonomy (NCBI): domain Eukaryota; kingdom Metazoa; phylum Chordata; class Lepidosauria; order Squamata; family Agamidae; genus Pogona; species Pogona vitticeps. Next base: position 189,260,653 of record NC_135787.1, on the reverse strand, counting down.
TTGTCTACCCTTTCTTTAGAATCTCGGAGAAAATCAATCGCTGTTGACGTAACCTTCTGAGAGTTGTTTGTACAACAACCTGTTGCTGATGGACACTTCTGTAAGTGAAAATGGCATATGTCTTGGTGCTCAATAACAAGGCGCCAATCATGCCAGTATCTAACTGTTCGGTTGGGTGTGCAGTGAAAAATGTAACCAAAACCTTGCTAACGAACAATTTTCTGCCACCATTTCTGAAGAGATGGCTAATTAGCAATAAGATTCTTGTCATAGTGATGGCTTTTAAAAATGCTACACATCAGAAGGTGGAATGATGGTAACCCTACTGAGTTAAATAAAGTACTATGTTTACCTGAAAATAAGACAGGGTCTTATATTAATTTTTGCTCCAAAAATGCGTTAGGGCTTATTTTCAGGGGATGTTTTACTTTTTCATGTACAACCATCTACATTTATTCAAATAAAATCATGTCATTTTCTTCTGGTTGCTGCACAATTCTGCACAATGGTGGAGGGCAGGGTTTCACTTAACTGGGGCTTATTTTTGGGGTAGGGCTTATATGACGAGCATCCTGAAAAATCATGCTAGGGCTTAATTTAAAGTTAGATCTTCTTTTTGGGGAAACAGGATCGTTTTATCTGTGCCACATCACAGATAATGGGAGATGCACATTTTGGAGAAGTCATCACGATGGGGAGCAATGGATCTATTCTTAAATATTATGGGGAAAGAAAAGTTTAACAGAGTTTTGATGTGTGAAGCTTAACATGAAGTTGTAACCCAAGATATTCTGAGAAACTCCTTAAAAATAGACTTTGATCAGTGAGAGGGAGATGTCAAATGAATCAAACAGACTAGAAACAGGTTAGACACATCCATTACATTTCTGATACCCTTGCTCTCTCCAAAATCTATGACTGCTATCAAGTAGATTATTTTTCATCCTGAATCATATTCTATAAATATATTTTCGAGTATCAAAATACTCGAGATACCAAAAGAGGTACCAAAGCATTCTTCAACCTCTTTGGTAGAAAAGAAATATCCGGGAAGAATTCTTTGAAAGTCATTCCTACAGAGATATATTACCATCAATGAAAAATCTGATTTTTTAGAATTGTTAGCTAATGGATTCCAGTTTTCAGGTGCAGGTGTCAGAAGTGATGTGGTTGAATCAAAAGCTAGGCTACATAAAATGTGGAAATTGGCTTGCATGAAGCCTAACCATTGGCTCATCCAGCTGACTAGTGTCCATGTTGACCGCTGCCAGTTTTTCAAGGTTTCAAAAACTAATCCTGTTCAGTTTTACTTGGAGGCCAGAGAATGAAGCTGAGGCTCACAAAGTGTCTGCTTTGCCATAGGGCTACATGCTTTCTCTTCTCCTTGGTTGTGCTTACAGGTGAAAAGTTGAAAACAATCTTCAAGGAGCACCCCCAGATAGAAAGCTCTACAGTAGTCTAGTCCCAAGGGTACAAAGAAAGGAAGGCAGAAAGAGGTTGAATATCAAGAAAAACTTCTTAACTGTTAGAGTTGTACGACAATGGAACCGATGACCTTGGGAGGTGGTGAGCACTCCAACGCTGGAGGCATTAAAGAGAAAATTGGGCCACCCTCTGGCAGACCTGTTTTGACTTGGATTCCTGCATTGAGCAGGGGGTTGGACTCAATAGCCTTATAGACCCCATCCAACTCATTCTATGATGCTATGAATTACAGATGATAGATCTTGCAGCCATCTCACTTGGTGGGAAGTTGGAAAGTACTCATGGTTCGTGACTGAAATCCAACAGGTATGGGTGACCATGGGAACATCAGTGAAGGAAGGGCTAAATCTATTCTCCATCTTTGATGACTCCCATAAGAATGTTGTTCTAAGGCAGTGGTCCCCAACCTTGGGCCTCCAGGTGTTCTTGGACTTCAGCTCCCAGAAATCCTGGCCAGCAGAGGTGATGGTGAAGGCTTCTGGGAGTTGTAGTTCAAGAACATCTGGAGGCCCAAGGTTGGAGACCACTGTTCTAAGGCACATGAAAGGGTCATGAAATGCTGGGGACAGACTTTTATATATGTATTGATGAGATATTTGCACATTGAACTAGTTCAGCCTTCAATCAAGAAGCTAAACACAAGCAAAACCCAGTCGATTTGGAATAATTTTATTGGATTGCCAATGCGGGCTGGGGATGTTTATGGCAACGTGGGGTGAGAACCTCCTCCAGTCCATTTAATATTCACCAAGTGCCACACATTTCTATTTCCCTTCATTATTTCCTTTATCCCCCCCCCCCCCCAGATGTGACTGGTGTGTTGCTTCGAGCACCTAATTCTTGCTGGAATCAATGAGAGAATCATTAATGGAGGGATGCAGATTTCAGGATGTATGAATTAAAAGAGCCTCTCGAGAACGGGCCGTGCTTCCCATATTTGGCAAGCGAGGGAACGCTTGGCATTCTCCTCACAAAGCCAAGCGTAATTGAGGAAACGCTTTAGAAGTAGCTGATTAAAAAACAAAAAGTTGGATATATGCCTGCCTTTGATTCTTTTATGATCATAAAGAGCATCCAAAAGAGGGTGGGTGGTTTTGTGTGTGTGTGTGTGTGTGTGTGTGTGTGTGTGTGTGTGCAAGTGTGCGTGCATGCGTGCGTGCATAGGGAGCTGAGTGCGAGAGTGGATCTACATTGTTAGAATTATAGCACTTTGATTTCATTGTAACAGGGATGGCCCCATCTGATGGAATATAGGAATCTGCAGTTCGGTAGGACGTACACAGACGTCTTAGCTTTAGTTGCAGGTGATGTACTGGAGCGCCTCAACAAAGGATCTTGAGACCGTCTTCAAACTACAATTCCCAAGATTCCATCGTCGTTTTGTCGTTTTGTCGTTTAGTCGTGTCCGACTCTTCGTGACCCCATGGACCAGAGCACGCCAGGCCCTCCAAGATTCCATAGGACAGAACTATGATTGTCAAAGTGAATTTGAACTACTTTGTAGTTCTTCTGAACCGCAGTCAGATCATTTGCTTACTGATAACTACTCTCCGAATACCCCAATGTGGTATCCTGGACAAAGTGACAGACTAGGATTCAGGAGACCTGAATTCAAATCACTGCTCAGCCATAGACACTCTAAGGGTGTGTGTTTGTGTGCAACTGGTAAACCCACTCCTTAAACATCTCACTTACCTTGAAATTCTTATTAGGGTTGCTATAAGTTGATTCCAACTTGATGACACATAACACAGCAGCTATCTAAGGTTTCAGAAAGAAATCTTTTATAGTCCTACCTGGAGACTCTGGAAAACCAACCTGCGACATTCTGTATTGGGGTGGACAAATTCGCTGACCCATACTCTAGAGAAAAGCAAAGCAAAAAGCAAAGTGAGCAGCTTAAATACCACCCCATAGCACTTAAAGCACTTTCTGGGTAGTTTATAACTTAATTATGTAGCCTACATATTGCCCGCCAGCCCAGCACGTTGGATACTCACTTTACCAACCTCGTAAGAATGGAAGGCTGAGTGAACCTTGAGCCAGCTACCTGGGATTGATCCCTAGACCACAAGCACAGTTTTGGATGCAGTGCAGCAGTTTAACCACTGCGTCATGAGATGCCAGCTTTCCAGAAATATTTATTTATAATATTTTTACACCACCTTTCTCCTCCAAATGTCATTAAAAGACAGTATTCAATGCTAACAATGCTGAGTATACAAATACTAAAAAGTAGCAAACTAATACCATACCTAAAAACAGTAGCAATACCAAAACACAATCAAAGCAGTAAGGTACAACCATCCATTTAAAAACCACCACTCAGGTAGCCAGTCACTCAGAGAAAGCTTGCCTGAAGAGAAAAGTCTTCACCTGCCTGCGGAAGGAGAGCCAATATGGGGCCAACCTGGCCTCCAGTGGGAGGGAGTTCCAAAGTCTGTGAGCAGTGTGAGAGAAGGCCCTCTGCTGTGTATATATAGCAATTCCTCCTGCTTGAAACTCCCTATTCCTCCCCAGTTACAATATTTGAGGAGGCAGGAGCAAAAGAAACTAGGCTGGGTGACCTACGGATGTTTACCATCCCCTTCTATATCCAGCACCCTTAATGCTACACTGCTTTGATGCCTTCAGCATCACCCTCCCTGGTCAGCCTATGCATGTTTTCCCATTATTTATAGTGCTTTTATAGCAGTTGCAAAGTGTTTGGTAATGTCTCATCCCATTGATTTCATTTTGTTTATTTAGTCTGAATGATATTAAATCAGAAACGGGAGAAAAAGCATCTCTTTGAAAAGGAAAGCATCTCTCAAGGGCCCTTTCTCTGCCCTGGCAGGAGAACTGCAAACATGCTAAATTAAATAACCAATCATTCCCTGCTCTTTCAAAACACCCCACATTTATACCTTCCAGGCAGCTGCCTCACTCTTCCTAATGGAAGGGCCGGCACCATAATGTATGGAATGTTTTTTCTTCTTTAATGTCTCTGACTCATCTGTGTTTCAAGTTTTATTGTTCAAGCTCAGGAAAGTTCCTGTTTGGACTACAACTCCCAAAATCCCCCGGCTAGCATGGTCACCGGGTCTGTATTTTCAGCAGCAGCTCTCTGGATTTCTCTGCCCTCCCCACCCCACCTGGCTTCTGACTGAGGCCTTCTGGGAATTGAATATGTCTTTAAAGAGTCATATTTTAATGTCAGTTTGTATGGGTCACGTCCACTTCCTCAGACATTAGGTGAGATTATAGGACAGGAAAAAAAATTATACACAGACTAGGTGAGGATACAGGTAAGAGACAATGTCACAAAAATCCGTTCGAACGAGAATAGGACTATTAATCTGTAACTAACTTTATTTAGCAAGTTCTGTACAGGGTGGGGACATGACATGAGTCTACAAGATGATAACAGAATGTCTAAGTGTGTTAAACTGAAGTTTAAGGCTTTTTCTTAAGATCTACAATGGGAGGGATGTTAAACCACAGAAGCCTCTGTGGTGCAAAGTCAGAAGACCAGCCATTGTACAATTGAATCCACGTGACGGAGGGAGCTCCCGTCACTCGTCCCAGCTCCTGCCAACCTAGCCATTCGAAAGCGTGTAAAAATGCGAGTAGATAAATAGGTACCATCTCAGTGGGAAGGGCACGGCGTTCCGTGTCTAGTCATGCTGGCCACGTGACCATGGAAACTGTCTGTGGACAAACGCTGGCTCTATGGCTTGGAAACGGGGATGAGCACTGTGCCTTAGAGTCGGACACGACTGGACTAAATGTCAAGGGGAATCTTTACCTTTACCTTACAATGGGAGAAACACACTCTTCTGTCCTCTTTCCAGGAAAGCCAGCCTCACATGATCCAAGCTTAACTCAAAGGGCACTAAAGGCCTGGGCACCAGAATGACCAATGTTGGTTCTGCTGTTTCCCACCACTCTTCAGAGATTGATGATGCATGTTGCCACTTTTCAGCATCATCCCACAGTAGTTGATTAACTTGGTCAGTTAACAAACAGGAGACAGGCTGTCAATTCTTGGCAGCAGGGTGACTCTGACGTTTGGAGGGGCCCAAGAGGCTCCTTAGCTGGCTGGATAGTTCAGTGGTTTAAGGCAGAGATTGGGAGTTTGATTCCCCCCCACCTGTGCCGCCTGCGAAGTAGAGGCAGGTTGTGTGGCACAGTAGACCCAGGATTCCTCCAGAAGAAGGGAAGGGAAACCACTTCCAAGTACAGTGGTGCCTCGCTTAACAAGCACTTTGTTTAATGACGAATTCGCTTAGTGAAGGCTTTTTTGGAGCGATCTTGCGCTTCGTTTAACGATGTTCCCTATGGGCGATTTTCGCATAGTGATGTTTGGGACCATGCTTCGCATAGCGATGACAGTTTGGGTCCCCCTGTTTTGCTTAATGATGGTTTTGACAGCCTCATGTTGGCTTTTTTAATATGTTTACAAATGTTTTAAAATGTTTAGAATGCTTGAAATCATAAGTGCACTTAATAAACCCTTTGTTAAACTAATTTGACTTTGTTCCGACTCTTTTTAAATTTGTATTTTTCCCCCATTGAGATGCATTGAATAGGTTTCAATGCATTTCAATTGGGGAACCGCGTTTCGCTTAGCGGTGTTTCCTATGGCGATTTTCGCTTAAGGACGGCAATCCATTCCCATTGGAATGGATTATCCAGTTTTCAATGCATTTCTATGGGAAACCGCGTTTCACTTAGCGATGTTTTCCCATAGCAATGATTTTTTTGGAATCAATTAAAATCGTTAAGCGAGGCACCACTGTATTCTCTACTTAGAAGCCCCTGAAAAGGATTGCTACAAGTCAAAGTTGACTTGACAGCACATTATTATTATTTTATTACAAAGGGAGGTTGACCGGTCAGGAGCAAAACACAGAAAATCCCACCCCCCTTTTAAAAAATAATAATTTCCATTTTGCTCCTTTTTCTTGCCTATCCACTTTTGGTTCAGATCTTGGACAAGTAACTTGCTGGCTGGAGATTCTAAACCTTGGAAGAGATCAAGGTTGGTTGAAAAGGGGAAGAATGTGTGGTGACTGATACTTCAAGTCTGATGTGCTGAGGCTTAGTTACAGGCTTAGCAACCGTGCAGCACGGAGATTAAGTAACGCCTGGGAAAATTCTCCCTCTCTTTTTCTTTTTAAAGCAGTAGCTCCCTGGCTCTCCCAACCCATATAGATACTGGTCATTCTGGCTGAGGGATTTTAGGGGTTGTAGTCCATAAGAGTAACTTTTTAATCCCCTGGGATTGAGTGGTTGTGTCTAGTTTCTTAGACCTCAAGGTGGAGGCTGGTAGGAAAGAGGTGGTACCTGTTGGTGGCTGGATGGGACAAAGAAGATGACAAAGAAGACTTTGGCGATGCCTAGTCACCCAAGGGAACTGAGTCACGGCTGAGCTGGGAAAAGCTACCTTTTTCACTACAGCTCCCAGATTCCCCTGTAGACATGGGCATATGCCACAAAAATAGTGGTTCGTGTGCGCGAACCACAAACTTTCCAAATGTTTTTAAAAACACGAATCATGGACCAGTTCTTCTTTTTTTTAAAGCTTATGCCTGGGAGAGGGAAAAGTAACTCTGCACTCCCACAGCTTGCCCCCTGCCCCCTTTCCACAGCAAAGCCTGCTGTCTTTGCCCATGCGCCCGCCTATATGCTCCCAAGTGCTGGCCTCTGCCTTTGCCTCTTGGCCTCTTTTTCGTCTCTGTGTCGAATATTTAGAGGCACAAATGCTTAATTTTTAATTAATTGGAACGATCAATTGGATGAATGGGACAGAGAATTAATTAGGTCAATTGTATCATTGTCAGAATAACGGTGGCTCGTATTAAATGTAAAGGAGAATTTGGTTAGGTTTGTGTTTTCATGTTTTGATGTGCAGGAAGAAATTAGTTACTTGGGGGTACAGGTTGTAGAAATCAATCCTCCAGTTCTTGTTAGGATCACCCACCACTTCTCCCCAGTTCTGTTTTCTGCTCCTTCAGAATCTCTCCTCTGCTTTTTCCTGGGTAGCCTTTCTTCCTTCTCCCCCCCCCCCAAGTCATTCAGATGGATGATTGCTGACAATCTAGGTTCACCTATTTCATTTATTATTTATTTCTTCAGTGTGTTCCTACTCCAGCCTATATCACATGATCTCAGGCCTGGATCCAAGAAGAACGACAGAAAACCATCTACTGTACGGTTTAAAACATATGCAATTCTTTATGCAATTAAAAAATGTGGTGCTGGAGGAGGCTCTTGAGAGTCCCCTGGACTACAAGGAGAACAAACCTATCCATTCTGAAGAAAATTAACCCTGAGTGTTCACTGGAAGGACAGATCCTGAAGCTGAGGCTCCAATACTTTGGCCATCTCATGAAAAGAGAAGACTGCTTGGAAAAGACCCCGATGTTGGGAAAGTGAGAAGGCAAGAGGAGAAGGGGATGACGGAGGATGAGATGGCTGGACAGGGTCACCGAAGCGACCAACATGAATATGACCTAACTCCAGGAGGCAGTGGAAGACAGGAGGGCCTGGCGTGCTCTGGTTCACTGGGTCACGAAGAGTCGGCCACGACTTAACGACTAAACAACAACAACAACAAAAGAAAATCTAGGCGATTTACAACCTTCTGGTGGCTAGATAGATTAGTGAATTGGGCATCTGACTGTAGAGCCAGAGCTTGGGAGTTTGATCCCCCAAAGTGTATCCCAGGAGAAGAGCCAGCCTGTGTAGCCTTGGGCAAGTTGCAACGTCTCACTGTCTTCCCCACTCTGAGAAGAAATGGCTGGACTGGTAAAACACATGTGAGTGTGTACTCTGTATCGAGGAAACCCTGAAAAGGGTGACTGCAACATGGAATGGACTTGGTGGTGCATAATTACAATTATTATTAAGGACCATTTAAAACCTTAGGTGATACGAAAGACCCTAGTGCTGACCCTTAAATCTGAAAGTCTGCGGCGAAGAGCCATATTTTAACATGGTGCTGGAATGAAATCAACGTTGGCACTACAGATGAGCACAAACTGCCTGTTTGATGGTTTCTGCTGGTTCGTTTCTCGGCCATACAGATGTTTGGTGGTTCCCAGCCCCCCCCTTCTGGTGGGTGTCGTCTTTGGCTGAGAAACGAACCAGCACTAACAGCTGAGCTGGTTCATGCCCATCTCTAGTTGACACCAATCAAGCCTTCTAGGGGAGAGCATTTCAGTCCAGAAAGCCTTCCCTTGTATGTCCACAAAGTGTAGCAGTTCCAGTTGTGGGACACCAAGCCCCACCCCACCCCGAAGGACTGTTAGTAGTAAAAATTACTAAGAATCCCTCTTCCTCGGTCTGTGTCTCCTTCCTACCATGGAGAAGACTTCCACAACATGCTAGTGGCTTTTGACACACTGGTGGACAGAGCCTGGTAACATTACATTTGTGGACGACTTCTCCCATAATCCCCCAGCCAATGGGGCCATAGGAATGTTTTCCATGCTCTCTAATGGGGGACTGGGGACCACTATTTTCTGGCAACTGGGGAAATCTGCTGCCAATTTTCGTCCAAACTTTGCGAAGACTATCCAGCATTCTAGACTCTGTTGCCCCCACCCTCCAAGAGTTTCTGCTCATTGGAAATTCAAAGTAAAACCCCAAAAGGATGCCGTGCTTTTAGTAATTTAATTTCTTTATTGAAAATATGTTTACCCTGCCATTCTCCTCAAAAGGACCCAACAGTAAGCTTGTGATCCTACGAAAATCCCCCCCCCCAACGTGAACTTTTTGTTCCTGTCGTTAAAGACTTGTGTGGTTTTTTTTGCCAGAGTGATTGCTGGGATGTCAAATAAAACCTTGAGAATCGTTAGCCAATGAATGGGATGATGACATGATACTGTGGAACCAATCACCCTGCGTTACATGCTGACATCACAGGCTGCCGATGACCTCAGACTGATTATAGGAGATGCTGGCTCTACCCATTTGAACACACGGTGGAGCATCTGCTGAGAAGGGAAACAATGTTTTGAGATCTTACCGCAAACATTCGCGCACACACAACACACACCTGGGACCGGGACTCATTCTGCGCTAAATATTGACAGGAGATCATGCGGGGTGTCGAGCTTCCCATAGAGCGGTTTTGCCCTAGGTAATTGTGTGCTGTTTGGAGGAGAGATGGAAATAGGGGTAGGCGTTTATTCCGTGATCAATCACACAGAGAAAAGACTTTAAAATTGTGGCTGGAAGTTTTTATTTTTGTCCCCATTTTCCTTACTATTGGCCTTTTTTTAAAAAAAAAGGAAAGAAGGGTGGAAAAAAAACTTGCTATGTGGAAAGCAATACACGGCGGCGTAGTTCTCATCAAAAGCCAGCAATCATGGCTAAATCAGCATGCAAAATGCCACTCAACCTTGGGCCTTTATTAAAATTTGCTGGGACTCAATTTGAGATAGCGATCATTCTTATTAAAAAGCAAAATGTAAGATAGTTTTTTTTTTATATAAATCTCTGGATGGAATGGAATTGTTAATCAGCATAGACTGATGTGATTTCTCTGTTGCAAATCCTGCCGAGGGCTCAGAACTGGCATATTACCATAATTCCTAGGCTAGAGCTGGCAACTGGGAAGCAGAAGTGGAGGAGGGAGGAGGAATAAAGACCCGCATGAGTCTTTAAAATGCTTAAGCAAAGCTGGAAATCACAGCTAACAGCACAGCCCAGGAACAGCTAACCTAGGCTTTCCGGCGTGTTATATAACCAATGGTGCCTACTATTTCTAACTTGTCACCAGACTATTTTGTGGTTCAGGATGCTCACACTCACATGCACACACATGCACCCCTTGTCTTAAAGCAGGGGTGTGCAGTCTGGCCTTCCACTTGTTGCTGCATTACGACTCCCAGCATTCCACACTATTGGCTATGTTGGTCTAGATCAAGAGTCTTCAAACTATGGCCCACGGGCCACATCCGGTCTGCCTTGCCTTCTTGTCCGGCCCAGCGACACGTTGCAGGCTCAGGTCCATTTCCTTCAGCCTGTGTGTGCATGCATACGCGTACACGTGTGTGTTCCTTTGGCCTTCAAAAATGTGTAAAATATATGATGTAGTCCTCATGCTGAAAAGTTCAGAGACCCCTGGTCTAAATCAATGGTTTCCAAGTGTGGACAAACCATATGTTCTTGGACCACAACTCCCAGAAATCCTGGTCAGCGCAGCTGGTGATGAAAGCTTCTGGGAGTTTTAGTCCAAGAACATCAGGGGACCCAAGGTTGGGAATTACTGGTTTAGATCAGTGGCTCCCAACCTTGGCTAACCTGGGCATTCTTGGACTGCAGCTCCCAGAAACCACAGCCAGCATAGCTGATAGTGAAGGCTTCTGGGAACTGCAGTCCAAGAACACCTGGATTACCCAAGGATGGGAACCACGGGTCTAGATGGTCACAACTGGCCGGTCTGTTTTGAACTGTTGACCCCCAAACAACCTGTGTTCATATTAACACACACTACCTTGAGGCCAAAAGTCCTGTAATCCTCTAGCTGTGAGTGGATGCCCTGTAGTCTCAGCCAGCATGGCTGCTGTTCGGGGATGATTGGCCCTGGAGTTAGACTATAAATGTCTAATCTGCAATGCTACACAAGACTGATGTTCAATTTGTGACAGAAGAAGAGTTCACCCAATTTTCATGTTTGTTTTCTTTTGCTCCTTTCTTTTCCCCCTGCCCACTTGAAGGGAGCATCCAGATCTTTACAAGAGATAGGTCTTCAAGCAGTCGTCCCACCCAAATCCTATAAAAATGGTAGCTCTGTAGGCATCTTGGAACTGTGTTCAGCAACATGCAAGGAGAACGAGGTTCCTCCCAATTCCATCCTCACCACTCCCTCATCCTTCAACATGGGGGTGGTCATGTTTAATGGGCGAGAGCTTCCCATAGGTAAAGGTTCCCCTTGACAATTGTCTAGCTGTGTCTGATTCTAGGTCATGGTGCTCGTCCCCGTTTCCAAGCCACAGAGCCAGCGTTTGTCCCTAAACAGTTTCCATGGTCATGTGGCCAGCGCGACTAGACAAGGAATGCCGTTACCTTCCCACCATAGTGGTACCTATTTATCTACTTGCATTTTTACATGCTTTCGAATGGCTAGGTTGGCAGGAGCTGGGACAAGCGACGGGAGCTCACTCCGTTGCATGGATTTGAACGGCTGATCTTTCAACCTTGCAGCCCAGAGGCTTTGCGGTTTAATCTGCCGCACCACCATGTCCCTAAAAGCTACATGTTGGGAATTTGGACCATGATTTCCCATGACATTAATTCATGTGGTGAGCCACCATAGATAGAGATGGGCCTCTTCTTCAGCCTGCCCCAACCCCTGAGCACCCACTTCATTATATGCTCTTGGAAGCCTCCACCATTAGCTGGGAGTTGTAGCCCAAGAGCCTCTCTCTGGAGACTCAAGGCTGGGAACTGCTATATTAGAAGATGTAATGTGAAGAGCCAGGTCATATTCAAATTGGTGCTGGTGGCCCAGATGCCTTTGTATAATGCCCTAAAGACGTAAGATGGGGAAGTTGCCATTGAACTGAGGCTGAAGAGGTGAAGACCTCAACACTTCTATCTATTGAATACAGCATCCTCGGGGGTGTGTGTGATTTTTTTAAATAACTAAATTTCCATCATTATCTATACACATATCATGCTCGTGTACTAAGGTTTTTACAACCAGTTGCATCACTGAAAAAGACCATGTTGCTGTCTAAAATTTATTTATTTTAATTATTCATTCAACTTTTACCCGGCCCATCTAGGTTCAAATGACTCTATTCTGGGTGGCTTACAGTTCGAGCAATATAAAACAAGAATTAAAACAGACAATAAGTTCCATTCTTAAAAAGTTGGTCTTTCTGTAGCCAAAATAGAATGAGCATGAGATATTGGCAGGTACACGTTGTTGTTGTTTAGTCCTTAAGTTGTGTCCGACTCTTCGTGACCCCCATGGACCAGAGCACGCCAGGCCCTTCTGTCTTCCACTGCCTCCCAGAGTTGGGTCAAAGTCATGCTGGTTGCTTCAATGACACTGTCCAACCATCTCATCCTCTGTTGTCCCCTTCTCCTCTTGCCCTCACACTTGCCCAACATCAGGGTCTTTTCCAGGGAGTCGTCTCTTCTCATGAGATGGCCAAAGTATTGGAGCTTCAGCTTCAGGATCTGACCTTCCAGTGAGCACTCAGGGTTGATTTCCTTCAATAAGTTCAATAAAGTAAAGTAAGTAAAGTTCAAAATTGTTCTCTCTGCAGTCCAGGGGACTCTCAAGATACATAGGAGGTACATAGGAGCCCCCAATTTTGTTGTTCTTGTTGTGGTTATGTACGGTCAGATTGCTTCCAACCCATGGTGAAATGACCAATTAACAGGGATGTTGGCACGTTTTTGACTCTGAGTCCCAAGTCCGAATTTTTGGTACCAAGTTCTGACTCCTATGTCTGAGTGCTTATTAAAAACAAGCTTTTCCCCCATGGGGTGGGTGTTTTCCAAGTCACGAGTTAAGTTCAAGTCCTTGGGGAGGGGACCCGAGTTGAGTCTCCAGTGCAACTTAGCAAGTCTCGTGACGAGAGATGGGGTTATTTGTATTTGTCAGCGAATACTAATATCCTCATCCCAGATGAACCTAATGAAGGTCCGGCCCCTGGGATCGAACTGTTCACTCACACATCCTGGCTCTGCAAAAGTCTTACTGCCAATGGTTTCAGAAGTGCCACGATCTTCGTGCTCGGCTGGCCATTCAGCAGCTATGCGGGGAGACTCGTCCTTCTGTCCCTGTCCTGAGCAGGGAGACAGTGGAGCTTTGGGCATCACTGGCAGGAAGAGTGGGACCTTTGTGGCACCGTGGCATGTGAGCGAACGGTCCAGTCCCAGTGGCTGGGCCTTCATTAGGTCCAGCTGGAACAAGGATATTCGTATCCAGCCTTGTTCCTGTCTTCTGATCTCCAGACGATGGCTTCTTTTCCTGACATCCAATGTTTGCAGATGTACAGCTAGCAAAGCAAAGCATCCTTCAAACCATACTAAGGCTAGAGGCTGGTCATAAAGACATGTTCTACGAACACAAGTCCAGTTCAGGAATTCAGAAAGGCACCCATTTGAAAGCCCTGAGCAAGGCCTGGGTTCTAATCCCATTTCCTCCCCGTGACAGTCTCCATGGGAGGAAGCTCAGTCTGAAGGGCAGATTGTTGGCCACGTGATTGGGGATCCTGAAAAGTCCAAGATGCCGGTCACTTGTTGAAGCTCCACATATGTCACAGGACGTCTTGTTCTCATGTTGTCATCCTTCACATGGAGACTGCCCCCCCCGGAGGGGAGGGGGGCTTGAGCTAGAGGGTGTGCCCTGCTCACACTTTTAAATTAATTAAACCTTCTTAAAAATGCCCCCAACAGGCTAGAATGCTGGCTGATTCTCGGGAGGGAAAATGGAAAGATAAGAGGGAGAGAGGGAGAGAGGGTCGCTGGCTAGAACCCCAAATATTATTTTATTTTATTGTTTGAAATATTTTTACTCTGCCTTTCTCCTTAAAAAGGACCCAGAGTGCCTTACCTCAGTATTACCAGTACACTTTTGCCACTGTTCGGTACCTTTGCTTCCTGTTGCATCACAAAGACTGCCCCGATCATACGTTTTTGCCCTAAAATCTCAGGAAATGGAAAGCTGCTTGAACTGGAAACTCTCTCCGCAAGGAGAACTACGCTATGCTTATTAGGATCAGCTTGGCTGCCCTTAAAACCTAGGCAGGTGCATTTCACTGCAGAGGGATTAGATGGGAAAACATCGGCGGGTTTCGAACTCAGTTCTCAGACACCCACAGCCAGCATGGCCAGTTGGATATGGAATTCTGGGTGCTGCAGTAACCCCCCCCCGCAAAACCCCAATAAATGTCTCAAGTTGTTTAAATGATGCACAGCCGCTAGCCAGAAAAAAATCCTATTTTTTATAAAAAGGAGGATTCCAGGGAGGAGCTAAAGACCACAAAACGAGGGTCGAGTGGGTGTACACTGAAGTTCATCACCTCTGTGGTAGACTGCTCTTGGCTAGAAAGGCTAGATCCATGCATAGAACTATACAGTTTGAAACCATTCATACTAGGAATCAGAGGCAGATTTAAATGGGATTTCTCTCCCCACCAGCAACCCTGTTTCATCGTTCAATTTTGGTTTCTTGTTTTCAGGATTTTTTCTTCTTCTTCAGAAAATGTGGATTTTTTTCCTTAATTAAAGCCCTTTTGGACAAAATTTACAAAACCCCTGAAGTGCACCTTTTTGCCAGCTGTTTCCCAAACATAATACTAGGGGGTGGAATTTTGGATTTTCTGGCCTAAAAAGGCCAGAATTTTCCATTTCCATTTCTCTGTAAGTGTTCCCTTACAGACATCGAAATTCGGCTCGCCTGGAAGAAGGGCCTAACTAACCTGGAAGTCTTGGAGGTTTGGCCAGGCCTAGCTTCACCCAAGATTCCTTCCTACTCAGAAAAGAAAAAAAAAAGCTCTCAGCTAGGGCTGGTGCAAAAATAGCAGCCTTTTATTGCACACCCCTTTGTGTAGCAGCAAAATATCCGGGCTGTCACTTCTAAAGGTGTAAAGATTATATCCTGTAAAGCAAAGATTATATCCTGTAAACTGAATATTGAGGTCACTAGGCTGGATTCTGGGCCCGATCCCTGTTTTCTTAGTGGATGGAGCCAGATCCTCAGTGATGGGCCTCAAATTTGGAATTCTTTTTCTAGAAAGGCCAATCTGTCACCAAACATGGCTTCTTTTAGACTCCTCATCAATCCACCTTTGTGCCCACAGGATTTTTGCCCCTTATTTTTGATTCCCCCTTGCAGGGTCCACTGTTCTTTTTCCTAGCACCTTGAAATGATATATTCAATGCTGCTATGATATAGTGGCTGAAATCCTGTTGCGTCCTGTAGTATGTTTCCTCTAGAGTAGGCCCACTGAATCAGTGGGGATTTAGTGACTCAGTTCCTTCCTCACGTCCATTGATTCAAATAGGTATACTCTAGTTGCAACTTTGTACGCTAAAGTAAGCAGTAACTTGAGTAAGGTAAAAGTTCCCCTTGACATTTAGTTCAATTGTGTCCGACTCTAGGGGGGCGGTGCTCATCCCTGTTTCCAAGCCGTAGAGCCAGCGTTTGTCCAAAGACAGTTTCCATGGTCACGTGGCCAGCGCGACTAGACACGGAACGCCATGACCTTCCCACCAAGGTGGTACCTATTTATCTACTCGGATTTTTACATGTTTTTGAATGGCTAGATTGGCAGGAGCTGGGACAAGCGACGGGAGCTCCCTCCATCACGTTGATTTGATCTTATGACGGCTGGTCTTCTGGCCTTGCAGCACAGAGGCTTCTGTGGTTTAACCCATGTCCCTATATAATAACTCAAGTACTACTCAAGTAACCTGAGTAGTCCCAAATTAATGAACTTGAGCACTAGATGACTCACCAAACCTCCATTGATTCAATGGGCTTCCTCTAGTGCAACTCATTACACAAAGCAACAGGATTTCAGCCATTTGCATGTGACCGTTGTTGTTGCTCCCTAACTTGAAAACGTTGTCTTGAAGCATCCCTTCATATAACAGAATTGTTTATTTCGGTGGCAGAAAGGTGGGTGCAAATGAAGATTGTATTTGTCGTGTTCATTTTATTTTCTTTCCTTTCTGGCGGGAGAAGTGACATTTCCTCGGTTACGAAGGCCGGACTTTTCTTTTGCCGCGGCTGCTTCATGCGAAAGATCGGTAGTATTTGTCAGCCTGGAAGTGTCTTGAGGCTGCTACTGAGAGATATAAGGAGGCAACTGATAAGGAGAGCATCAGAAGGGCAGTTAATTGCCTCCAGTCTCTCGGTGCTGGGGAATATTTAAAATCTATGGGATTAAAGGCAGATTAAAAACTGGGGAAGCAGGGGCCCAATAGCGCTGAAAGATCGTAATCAGGAAGGGTAATGGCAGAGCAAAAATGAATGTGGCAAAGAAAATGACAGATAGGAAATTCAGATCTGTTTCTAATGCTTGGAGTTCCATCTTGTAAGCACAATTCATCTACGTGTAAATCATTTTTTTTTTATTTTTTTGGCTTCAAGCTTATCAGCCAATCAGTGAATTAAAAATGCTCTTTCCTCGGAGGATTAAAGAGGTTGATTGAAGTCAGTGTGAAAAATGGCTAATAAGTCTGGAAATGTCAGGAGGGTGCTTCAGAGGAACTTGGTGTCCCGCGTTCCCCCCCCCGGCCCCCCAGCCCCACGTCTTTCTCCTCCTCCTCCTCCTCCTCCCTTAGCAAAAGCAATGAAACAGGAAGTTTGAGAAGCCGTGTGGTTGTGTTACTTTGAGGGAACGAGGGCTGTTTTGGTGTGTGAGTTTCAAGGAGGCATGTAATGTCACTATTTGCACCACTAACTGGGTTTTAACGAATATTCGGATGCACCCAATGAGGAGCGAGGTGTGGGCACCTCGTTCTCCCTTGTTGTCACACAAGACTATCCTCTTGTCAATGGAATCACAGTTGGGTGAAATTTGGGATATTAGACAAACAGTCACCATCCTGGGGAAGCGGGTCTGTCCTCGCAGGAGGGGAACTGGGCCCCAAGTGTCCAAGGAGAACGGCTACGGATTGGAGGTCCATCTCCTTCTCTCCCTCTTCCTTCCTGTTCCTGCTCCAGAACCTCCAGAAGGAAAATGTGTAAGGTAGATAGGATCCGAATAGTTACCTCAGTGGAGGGAGACAGGCAGTGGTTTGAGGGCTGGCACTTAGTTAGTGGTTCAAAAATAACTTGGATTTATGGGTGAGCAGCAAGATGACCAGAAGAAGTTAATAACCTGGGAGGAAGGGAAGAAAGAAAATGTTCTGTACAGAAAAATGGGATTTTTGTTGCGAGGTTTCAAATTTCTGGGTACAATTCCTCTAGCCGTGCAGCAGATATATAGGGACTTACAGAACACAACAGCTTGAAGGCTCCCTAGAGTAGGCCACCCCCCTTTGTCTCATCAACTGGCACTCTGAGGCATTGGTAAGAGAAAGAATAAAAGGTTTCATTTACTTACAGTTGAAACAGATCAAACAGCATACTGAACAAACATGGCTGCTTTGAGCAACAGACCTCAACAGACTCACTGACTTCCTAGGCTACACTAACTGCCAGCAGACTAGGAAGAGAGGGGAAAAGACACAGAGCAGAGAGGCGAGGCTGTCTTTGAAATCAGAGGGAAGGAAGGAACAATTGGTTAACGCTGGATTGATTGACAGTCACCCCAGCACAGAAAGGTCCCTCCCGGCCAAACCACTAAAGGCAGCATGCAAGTTTGAATCATAACTCCAACATTAGGCTTCCTCATGGATAACTTTACAGGTCTTACATGCCAAAACTGGGTGGGACCAAAGCCAAAAGTGGGCAGGGCCAAAGCAAAATATACCCCCTCCTTTGGAGCCAATGGGAGAATTCTAGAGTCTAACTGTCAGTCTCTACTGGAGTAGGCTCATTGAATCATGGGATTTTCATAAGTCAACAACCATGTACATCCCATGGATTCAATAGCCATAATCCCAGTGGTGTCCACATCAGACTTGCATAACATTCTGCAGCCAATTGACAAGGTGCCAGAGTGTGTCCCAGTCCTGTGCTTGGTTACACCCTCAATTGTGGAACTGAGATGCATCCTGGTGCCTCATTGATTAGTCACAATTAGCCATGGCAAGTTATGCAAACCTTACACAAATACCAGTGCAATTCTGGTCAATGGTTTTACCCTGATGGGGACTAAGAGTCTGGCTTGAACCATAAAAACCCCACTTCCATGTGGGAAAAGCATCTTTGGAGGAAGTCATAACATAACAGGTGAGTGATGCCATTCCTCTTCAACCTTGACTCTCTTCAGAAACCCCTCCTGCAAAATATTTAAGGCCTAGCCGGACCTACCGTTCGTTAGAATTAAGGTGCTTACTTTGGGTGGCACATGAGGGAGGTCAGCCGTGATAATTCCTAATTATTTGTCCTCAGCCCCTTGACTGGTCCCCGCCATATGGAGCACATTTTCTACAAGCCTGTCCTGTATCCCCTCAACTGACCCATTATCTTCAGATGTACAGTATTAGAAAATAATGTCCCATAGCTGTAGTGGAGAGCCATGTCACTTCTCCATCAGATCTTGCATCATCATCATCATCATCATCATCATCATCATCATCATCATCATCATCATCATCATCATCATCATCATTATTATTATTATTATTATTATTATTATTATTATTATTATTATTATTATTATTATTAAAAAACACAAGGCAGAGTCAATCAAAATTATAAAAACATTGACTGGTATTATATAACAGATACAAGTTTTACCCAAAAACCTAAGTATCTTCTTCGTCATCATCACTATCACTGTCATCGTGGTCATCACCATTGTAATCTTTACTGTGCTTTTGCAACCAGACAAAGATCTTTCTCTACAGGTAAGCTTTCCCTTAATGACTGTGGCTGCCTGAATTTTAAATGAACGATTGTGCTTTATTGACCTGAATGGGTTTTTGGTGTGGCTTTTGTCTACTTTTTTTTAAAATGTGGTATTTGCTTGATGCTTTGTAGTATTCGTATACCTACTGTTTTTAGTTTTAAATGTTGCCCTTTAATGATGTCAGCCACCTTGGGCCCCTTTTAAGGGGAAGAGGCAGGGTAAAAACATTTTAAAAATGAATAAAATAAATAAACCTTTACACAGAATTAGGGACCTTGTTTCCTGGAGTCCTGGGCCTGCTTTACAAGCTCCACCTCCTTTGGAGCTGGACCCTCCCACTTTTTGCTCTAGTCCCACCCAGTTTTGAGACCACACCCATTCCCAGAGTGCTGACTCCACCAGGTTTCAAAGATGGCCATGAATTCCAGGAGAGATTTGCAGATTTGTGTTTTTTAGATGACAGCCGTCAGAGATACCTGGAGAATTCTGGGAATAGTTGTCCAAAAATACAGACTGACACATCTCTACAGTCTAGGGAGGTGGACAATCATCACAGGGTTGCACTCAGCTTGTAGCTGGAAGGGATGCCAAGCAATAAACCTGAGATGTTTGGCCAAAATGTGGAGTAGTTTCATTTCTGGATTACAACACGCAAGATGCCATTGACCAACTTACTTCTGATTCTGGGACTTTTACTCCGAAAAACTACATATTTCAACCTGAACCATGGACATTAGCCAGGACTCCATGAGCCTTCTCCTGCTGTTACAGGCACAGGCAGATGGGCTGAGAGCTGTAATCTGGGCTGGATGAGACCCATACTGTTAAAACTCTTTGAAACTGTCATTTTAGTTTTTTCACACAAGCCTTTCATTTATTAACTTGAATTTGCATTTCTGTTACTCTTTTTTAATTCCCCCCCCTCCCTAAAGCCTTCCAACAAATCAACAAAATGTTTTCCATCAATGGATACTCAAGAAAAGCTGCCACTGCTGATGATTTTTCATTCCATCTGAGCAATTGGGCTTTAATACAGTTTTAAGGTTGAGTGACCAAGTGTGGAAATTCAATGCATTAATATGGGTTGGGCAGGGCATCAAACATTCCCATGATCAAACTTTGGTGCTTCGTCTAGGTGGCTTGCGTGACGGGGGTATGCAGGAATGTTTTTCAGTATGTAGCTTGGCTCATTTCTTGAGCAGAAGTCATTCTTTGTGACATGTTTGGATAGCACTGTCCCGCAATATATGTTTTGTTTCCTTGTAGCATGTGATGACCAGAAAGGGAAGCTCTGTAGTGGAATCTACCAAGATCCAGATCTATAGAGCCTGTTTCCTGAGCACACTCCTGTACTGTAGTGAGTCCTGGACCTTTTGTGCACGGCAAGAGAGGAAGCTGAACACCTTCCATATGCGTTGTCTCCAACGGATTTTTGGTATCACCTGGCAGGACAAAGTTCCCAATAGAGTAGTCCTAGAACAAGCTGGAATTTTTAGCATGTCTACATTACTGAAACAGCGACAACTACGTTGGCTCGGGCATGTTGTAAGAATGGCTGATGGTCGGATTCCAAAAGATCTCCTGCATGTGCAGGGAAATTGCCCCAGAGGGAGACCACAGCTGCGATACAAGGAGATCTGCAAGCGGGATGTGAAGGCCTTAGGAATGGACCTCAACAGATGGGAAACCCTGACATCTGAGCGTTCAGCCTGGAGGCAGGCATTGCATCACGGCCTCTCCCAATTTGAAGAGACCCTCGTCCAGCAGGCCGAGGCAAAGAGGCAGTCACGAAAGCAGCAAAATCAGGGAGCTGGACAGGGTACAGATTGTATTTGTCTTCAGTGTGGAAGGGATTGTCACTCTCGAATTGGCCTTCTCAGCCACACTAGATGCTGTTCCAAGACCTCTATTCAGAGCACGTTAACATAGTCTCTCAAGACTGCTGACATTGTAGTGGAATGAGCTGTATTTAAGCCTCCTGGTGCAGTGGCTAAACTGAAGTACTGCAGACAAGACTGCTCACAACCTGCGTTTGGTCCCGATGTGCTCAGGTAGCTGGCTTGAGGTTGACTCAGCCTTCTATCTTTCTAAGGTTGGTAAACTGCCTGCCCAGCTCATTGCGGATGGGGACAATGGGTACCTGCATAACTAAATTGTAAACCTACCAGAGAGGGCTTTAAGTATGCTGGGGTAGTATATAAGTGGCCCACCTTGCTTTTCTCAATTGTGGGAAATGACCTTGAGTATGCCCTTCTACTTTTCCTAAAATGGTTTTGTGCTCTGGTTGACATCCTACCTTTTGCAGGAAATTATTCATTTTATTTTTGCATACAGAGGAACATTCTGTCATATGAGACCCTGCCCACAGCATGAAGTCCTACTGCCCGAAGCAGCCCTACCACCAATGTTTCTGTGGCTTTTATACCTGAAGGCGAACCACATGTTTAATCCAAATAAGGCAAATTGGGCCAAGCTGCGCAAAGCTTTGTGCTGCAGAGTTTGTATGGTCAGAAGCCTTGGATGGGTTGCTTGTTTATTTATTTTTACTGTCACTCTGTCATTCTCTTCTCGTTCTCTTTGTCTGCAGTTTGCTTCTTACAGGGAAGGGATTTATGTTTTGTAAGACTGGCTGAAAAAGTGCAGAGGATTCGAGGAGAAAAACTAACACTGTTGGGGGTTTGGGAAAAGAAAACTGAAAAACCCCAGGAAATGGCATAGCTGACCGGCTGATTCACTGGAGCACTATTGCAGATTCTGCTTCTCATGTCTTAACAATCAATGCGTGATTCATATCCAAGGATGTGCAGACTCCTTTCTGCCACAGGGCACAGAAGCAGCCATGCACATCACAGTGTGTCTTTCAGGACACAACACCAAGGAGTGGAAACAGCCTGGCACGTCACAGGCCTGGGTACTTACAGGCAGTTGGAAATTTATGCCTAGCTTAAATGGGCCAATGCCTCTTTCAAGTCTGCCTTTTCAGTCTGGGGCCCAGAAGGTGTCTGAAATTTGGCACTAACGGATGACGGGTTTGTATATAAAAGCATAAAAGAGAAGGTGTTGGAGGAGACTGGGGTTTTGGATGCCATAGGGGCAAGGCAGGGCAGGGAAGCTTGTTTAGCACCCAAAGCCCCATTAGAAAACTGAAAATGGGCTGCAGGGGCATGGTGATTATTTTCATTAATATAATTGTATGGCAATTAATGCATCAAGACATATGAGAGCTGCATCCTTAGGCCAGGTAAAATGACTCAGAGCGTGGGTGGCTGCCAACCTTCAGATGTGCAGGCACCAAGAGGCACAACACCAGTAGTTTTTAAAAATTACAAATATCACATCAGCATTTAGACAAGTTATGCTCTCTCTCTCTCTTTCTCTCTTTGTGTGTGTGTGTGTGTGTGTGTGTGTGTGTGTGAGAGAGAGAGAGAGAGAGAGAGAGAGAGAGAGACAGAGACAGAGAGAGAGAGAGAAAGAGAGAGAGAGAGAGAAAGAGAGAGAGAGAGAGGTAAAGGTTAGGTTCCCCTTGACATTTAGTTCAGTCATGTCCGACTCTAGGACGCAGTGCGCATCCCCGTCTCCAAGCCGTAGAGCCAGAAAGCCTCAGTTTCGACATTTTCGCCTCCAGAGATAGTTCAGGTTTGATTTGTTCTAGGATCTACTTGTTCATCTTTCTACCAACCCAGGGTATCCCAAAAGCTCTCCTCAAAATCAGGATTTGGGAGTTATGAAAGGGAAACTTTCTGTAAGGATTAGAATTTTGACACCAGCCAGTGGCAAGGAATTTGCTTTAGTTAAATCATGCATGCATGGATGTATCTATCTATCTATCTATCTATCTATCTATCTATCTATCTATCTATCTATCTATCTATCTATCTATCTATCTATCTATCTATCTATCTATCTATCTATCTATCTATCTATCTATCTATCTATCTATCTATCTATCTATCTATCTATCTATCTATCTATCTATCTATCTATCTACAGCTATAAAATCTATCTGCCTGCCTGCCTGCCTGCCTGCCTGTCTATCTATCTATCTATCATTTTATTTCTTCTCCCAGAGACTACCAACAATAAAAACCATAGAAATTTTCACTGTCATTGTCGTTGTCATCATCGTCATCATCATCATCACCACCACCACCACCACCACCACCAGATGTTCACATTTTTAAACCCAGGTTTCCTCCCTTTGAGAAAGAGGTTGGGATCTGCCCTATATTTCTTGCAACCCGTACCCTCATTAAAACAAGGCAAAGCATAAAAAGGGTGTCTCCCTAGTTTTCAACAGCAGCCAGTCTCTGGAATCCTGCTGCCAACCTGCCAAGTTGGCACCCACAAGAGCAATTAGAGATTGCAACAAAACTTGGCCCATTTTCCAGAAACATACATAAAGAGAGAGAGAGAGAGAGTGAGAGAATGAATGAGTGAGTGAATGAGAGAGAGAATTACCCTCAATTTCATTTCTTTTTTTCTTCCCCTGACAGGATGATCTCACAGAACAGTAGGGTGGTGTCTGGGTGTAGCTGGGCAGGGCAGACAAAGCCCAAAGCCCTTTATGGGTACACTCCTGGTTGCCTGAATATGCAGAAAGTTGCATTATCCTCTCTAACTCTCCCTTACTTTCACACAGCCTGGCACGACTGCCTCAGAAATTTATTACTTTTATTTAATTTAAAACATTTTTACCCCACCTTTCTCCTTAAGAAGCACCCAAAGTGGTTGACATCCTTAAAAGGCAATATTTAAATCTAAAAACAGTAAGTATACAGATACTAAAAAGGGTCAAACAAACGCCACACTAAAATATGATAAGCAAGGTAAAGGGTCCCCTTGACAATTGTCCAGCTGTGTCCGACTCTAGGGCATGGTGCTCATCCCCGTCTCCAAGCCGTAGAGCCAGCGTTTGTCCATAGACAGTTTCCGTGGTCACGTGGCCAGCGCGACTAGACATGGAATGCCGTGACCTTCCCACTGTGGTGGTACCTATTTATATACTTGCATTTTTACATGCTTTCAAACAGCTAGGTTGGCAGGAGCTGGGATGAGCGACGGGAGCTCCCTCCGTTGCATGGATTCGATCTTACGACTGCTGGTCTTCTGACCTTGCAGCACAGAGGCTTCTGCGGTTTAACCCGCAGCGCCACCACATCCCTATGGTAAGCAAAAGCAACACCAAAAACACATTTGAAGCATTAAGGAGCAACCATCCAGTTAAAAACCACACTCAAGCAGACAGTCACTTAGGGAAAGCTTGCCTGAAGAGAAAGGTCTTTGCCTGCTTGTGGAAGGACATCAAAGATGGGGCCAGTCAGGCCTCCTGTGGGAGGGAGTTCCAATGTCTGGGAGCAGCCACAGAGAAAGCTCTCTCCTGATTACAATTCATGGTGAAGTGTTTTGTTAATTAATGTTTGGGAAAAGCTGCCTCAAACTAGTCATTACTCAGGAGGTTGGCGCACTTGTTCTACTCTGATGGACTGAAGCAGGTATAAGTAATGATGGGTGACAATCTTGTTCTTTATATGAACCTGCTCAAATCTGTTCATATTTAGGAATGGATAAAAATATTTAGAATGGAGAGAATAAAAAAAAATTCAAACATGGATGAAAGATAAGCTGCCAAAGTTGCTTATCCAGGCCTAGGGTTTTAGGGCCGAATGATGGGTTTGATATCCCTGTGCCTTCAACCATGTTAGTGATAGAGTTCATCATCATCATCATCATCATCATCATCATCATCATCATCATCATCATCATCATCATCATCATCATCATCTTAGAATTGCAGAGCTGGAAGGGACTCTATGGATCATCAAATCCAGCCCCTGTCAAGGAGGCCCAGTGGGGAATCGAACTCCCAACGTTTGGCTCTGCAGTCAGAGACCTAAACCACTGAGCTATCTGTTGTTGTTCTCGGTTTCCTTGGCAGGATATTCTGTCGGCACTCCCACCTAGAACTGATCCACGGGATCAGTAAGATTTAGGTACTTTTCATTACCATTAAGCAAGTGGTCCAATGGGTCTACTCTAGCTGACCCCTGATTTTAGGACCTTATCTTTCCCATCCGTAGGGCAGGCAGGTCTAAAGTCTTCTCTCTGCTGGGAATGCAGATGTTCGAAAGTGACACAAAAGCATTCGCAAAGGCTTTCACGGCCGGGATCTAATGGTTGTTGTGGGTTTTCTGGGCTCTTTGGCCATGTTCTGAACATGATCAAAGAGCTCGGAAAACCCACAACAACCATGACACCAAAGCATTTGAAAATGAAATGAGAGTTTAGTTTCTTGCATGAACGAGACCTGGATCCAGAATATTCAAAATTGCTTCACACTCATGCATATGTGTCGACAAATGGTTGTGAACATGTACTAAAGCCGACTGAAGGCCTGAACTCTCTATATTGCAACTGATTTGGTTAAACTGTTGAATATGTTTGAAAAACACCCCATATTGAAATGCTCGGTCATAAAAAAATAAACAGAAAAAAATAGTCTCTCTAGGTGAAAGCTTTTCTATTCACAGAGAATGTTTGTTCTTAATATGGGGCTGAGCAAGCTTTTAAAATAAGAATAAGAAATGGTTAGGAATGCAATGGCCAGAATCCTACCATTGGATTTGTGTCATGTGCTATGGCTGGTCACAGCTGACTGAGGAGGTGTTGAGCACATCTTGGTTGTGGAAACAGTTGTGCAAAGAGGTGTTTGCACTGAACACACCCCAGCAGCGCATCCATAAACCACAATTAGCTGTGATAAGTTATGCAAATCTTTCCCAAACACCAATAGGATTCTGGCCATTAAAGGTGAACGTGCTTTTATTTGGAATAAATGGTTGCAGACGGCAGTCCATTTCATTAGATGGAAGCAGGCTGCAGTCCCTGAAAACTGATGTCAGACATGGTCAACTATAGGATTCTGAAAAGCTCTTTTTGCTGAACATGACTTCCCAGCCACTTTGTAACGTTACGTTGGTGCGTTATAGGGTAAGGTGTTGTAGGCGACCATAGTTTGGGCATCTTCTAAGAAGACACAACTCACTGGAAAAGACAAAAAGAAGAAGCGTTGGTGGAGAAAGGAGCAATCAGTGGGCCTGTCCATGGAGACAAGAATGTGAGGAAAAGTGGAAAGGAGCAGGAGAAGAGGAAGGCAGAACATGAGATGGGTTGACTTGATTAAGGAAGCCATGAGTTGAGTAGGGCTGCTCACAAGTGGATGTTTCGGAGGGCAGTCATTCATGGAGCTGCCGTAAGACAACAGCAACTGGGCAATGAAGCACCACATATAACGTTTTTCTGCATTGCTTTGGAGAGTGGAAAAATCCTTAGTCCTTGTGAGAAAAATGTGGTTTTGGTAGCTGTGCCTTCCCTGGAAGAAACAAGGAGCAAAGGTTGTGCAATTGTGGGAGAAAAAAACCAAGTCCAGTAGAAAAAGCCTCACCAACCAATGAGTTGCTGCTCCGAGCCCTATTTTAGGAGCACAGCTGCTTCGCCTCCCTGAAGGGCTAGTGCGTTGCATCGCTAAATGTGATGCAGAGAGTGGGGGAGTGAGAAGCAGGATTCTGGTGGTGACTCAGAAATACAAGGCAGGTAGAGTCTGTTTTTCCCCCACTTCTTTTTTTAAAAAAGCGGTTGGTTCGCATGGCAGCCTCGACGTTAATTATGCCACTTAATGGGAGCTGTTTAATTTTCCCCCAGTGTTTTTCAATTAAATGAATCGAGCAATTAAATTAATTAAAGTTACATCATTTTCAGAGAGGGAAGAGGGGGAAAAAAAAGCGGGGTGGAATATCACCTGTGGAAAATGCAAAGGACCTGGGAGGGTGAAAGGAAGGGGAGGGGTGGGAAAAGCTAGGGATGCAAGGAAGAAGCTGGGAATAGAACGGGGCGTGTTTTCACAGAGCGCTCTTCATTTCCTGCGTCGCTTCTGGTTAATTGGGATGAGAGATGTGTGAGGATCGGGGCCTTCAGGCCAGACGGTCCTTTGAGTTTAAAGGTGGATTTGCTCACATCTCCGCATGCAGGTTTCATTCCTCCCCAGTGTCCTCCGTGCTGCAGTTGGGGGGGGTTGGGGGGGGAGTCAGAGCTCAGAAAAATATACAATTTCCCAGAACCTTCTCTTCAGCATGGTCAGTTATAATCCCCCCCCCCAAAAAAAATCCAATATTTTAGGCTTGGGTCTTAAAAGATTTATTTTATTATATTTAAAAGTTTGGTTTTTTACCCCACCTTTCTCCTTAAAAAGAACCCAAGGTAGCTTCTTTCATTAAAAGACCACTTTTAAAGCTAAAAACAGTAAGTGTACAATCAGACAAACCACACTAGAAAAGGGTCAACAAAACCAAGGCCGGAAAGGCATTCGAAATAGTAAGTTGGGGACGGGAGGATGGGTTTCCCTGCACGGTTGTTGAGTAGCCAGACGAGCAGGAAGAGAGTGAATCTCCAGGAGCCATTGGCAGGATGAGCGAGACCGGCTCCATGGTGGGATGCATGAGTGGACAGTCCGATCTCAGGGGCTGGACCCTCATTTGGTCCAGCTGCCTCTGGGATATTTGTATTTGTGTCCAAACAGGGATATTTGTATATTTGTGTACAAAAACAAATATACGAATATCCCAAATCTCTAATTTTAAGGCATAACAATTCGTTTCAAAAACCCTCTTCAGACATCCAGTCCCTCAGGGAATGCTCGCGTGAAAAGAAATGTCTTTTGTCTTCTTGTAGAAAGACAGCAATGATGGAGCCAGGCTGGCTTCCAGTGGGAGGGAGTTCCAGAGTCTGGGAGAAGCCACAAAGAAGGCCCTCTCCCATGTCCCCACCAAATGCACTTGGGAATCTGGTGCGACCAAGAGAAAGGCCTCCCCTGATGATGTTAACAACGGAGCAGGCTCATAAAGGGAGACACGGTCCCTGGGATAGATAGCTCGGACCCGTTTGGGGCTTTATAGGTTAGAACCAGCACTTTGAATTATGCCCAGAAACAGATCGGCAGCCAGAGGAGCTGCTGTAACAGGGGGTGGTTATGTGATCCTTTAGCCCCTTCCTCTCTTAAGTGGGAATTACTATTCCTTTGTTTACTTCAATAATAGGGCCAGCCTGCAATGCGCATCTCGGAGGCCACCCTGTTCCTGTGGCGAGTGGTTACACTGGACTTACAGCCCAAAGTTTACCTGAATGGCAGCCCCCAGCGCCCTCTGTGTTCATCTTGTGAACTGGCAGGGGTGCACCTGGCAGGAGTTGATAAGTCTCAGGTTAAGGTGGCCATTGGCTCTTCTTCAAAGAGGACTGTCTTGTATTTGACGTTTGCCTCACTCAGTCACTTGGGTAGGGGGTAAGCCATCCCCTGGCATTGCGTACATCACTCATGGAAAAAGTACTGTTGTTAAGTACCCTAAGGTGTGGGTGCAAGCCACCATCAAGAACAAAGCAAAGAAGAATGCCACCCCCCCCGAGATAAAGGGTTCTTCCTTTTTTTTTAAAAAAAAGGGGGGGGGGAGAGAATAGACCTGGTAGGTATTGCTGTTTATTTTTCGGACACATATTAGTAGTTGTACTGTTCGATTTTGGTACTTTGGGTCAAAGCCTTCCCTTCACCTCATTATAGCCTTGCCCATTGCTGCCCTGCTTCCTTAGCAACACTACCGTATATTTCTGTGTATAAAACTCCCCCCCCACTTTTCTAACCCAAATTTTCTTTCTTTGCAAAAAAGCTCCTTTCGCCCTCGCAAAAAAAGTGGAGGGGGAAAGCAGCTTTTTGAAAAGAAAATGAGGGGGGGGGAAAGCACTTTCCTCTCAAGAAAGTGGAGGGGGGAAAAGAAGGAATTACTTTCCCCTTACACTTTCTTGCGAGGAAAGTGCTTTCCCCCCTCCACTTTCATTGCAAAAAGTGGAGAGGGAAAGCAGGGATCAAAGCGCTTTGATCCCTTCCCCCCTCCTTGCTTCCGGGTATAAAACAACCCTCGATTTTTCCTCTAATTATTTTAGGAAAAAGTGTCATTTTATATACGGAAAAATACAGCAAATAGTCCTGCTGCCACCCCACCCTCTGTGATGACTGGCACTTTTCAAATACAGTGGTGCCTCGCTTAACGATTGCCTCGTTTAACGATTAATTCGCATAACGATGTGTTTTTTAGAAAATAATATGCCCCATATAACGATGTTTCCTATGGGCGATTTTCGCTTAGCGAAGTTTGGGACCATGCTTCGCATAACGAATGCGATTTTAGGTCCCCTGCTTCACTTAACGATGTTTCTTTTTTCATTTAAAAAAGTGTCTTAGAAGGGTCAAAAATGGTTCTAAATGCTTGGATTCGTTAGAGGACCCCCTAAGCCATGTGCAAACCTGATTTGGCTTTGATCTGACTTTTCGTTAATTTATGGTTAATTTTTTTTTCCAGCCCATAGGAATCAATGGACCTGTCAAAATCTGACAGCTCCATGTTTTCCTATGGGGGAGAAAACAATTCGCCATAAATTAACGAAAGTTCAGATCAAAACCAAATCAGGTTTGCACATGACTTAGGGAGTCCTCTAACGAATCCAAGCATTTAGAACAGTTGCTGAGTCTTTGCTAATTTTTTGTGAATTTTTTCTTCCCCCATAGGAAATAATGGAGCTGTCAGATTTTGACAGCTGTCAAAAGTTGGGGGGAAAAATTCACCATTAATTAACGAAAAGTCAGATCAAAGCCAAATTAACTTTTGCATCCGTTTTAGAGGGTGCAGAAGCTAATCCAAGCATTTAAAACCATTTTTGACCCTTTTATGACACACTTAATTTTGCAAAAATTGACTTCGCAAAGCCATTGGAATGTATTGAGTCAGCTACAATACATTCCAATGGAGGAAACATTGTATCGTATAACATTGTATCGTATAGCTTAAGGACGGCAATCCGTGCCTATTGGAACGGATTAACCGGTTTCCAATGCATTCCTATGGAAAATGGTGTTTTGCATAACGATGTTTCGCATAACGTTTTTTTTGGAACCAATTAAAATCGTTATGCGAGGCACCACTGTACTTGAAAGGCAGTCATCCTGAGGAGGGGCAGGATCTGTTCTTGATCATCCCAGAGTGCAGGACACATACTAATGGGCTCAAGCTACAGGAAGCCAGACTTAGGCTGAATATCAAGAAAAACACTTTAACTATTAGAACAGTATGGTAATGGAACCAATGACCTTGGGAGGTAGTGAGTGCTCCAATACTGGAGGCATTCAAGAAAAAGTGGGACTACCATCTGTCAGATCTGGTTTGACTTGGATTCCTGCCTTGAGCAGGGAGGGGGTAGGACTCGGTGGCCATATAGGCCAATTATACTAATTACAGTTGTGCCTCGCTAGACAATGATAATCCGTTCCACTGAAATCGCTGTCTAGCAAAATCATTGTCTAGCGAAAAGCAAATCGCAGTTTAGTGAAAATCGGTTTGCGAAGCAGGGACCAAACATTGTCCAGTGAAATTCCCCCATAGGAATCACTGTTTTGCGAATCGCTACAGCGATCGCAAAAAGTCAATGTCTAGCGAAAAAACTGTCATGCGAGGTAACTGTCTAACGAGGCACCACTGTATACTATGATCCTCAATTATACTATGATCCTCTGGTTCTATGAAGACCCCCATTTCCCTCAGCTCTGTCCACCATTGATTGCTGTGCCTTCTGCCTCATCAACCACATTGGATATCATCTGCCCCTGGCAGTACAGCTTGGTTTGACTTCTTTTCCTCTTGAAAGCAAGTCAGTTTTCAACAGGTTGTCTTGCAAGGTGGGCTTCACTTGATGCTGATGTACATTGGTGCTCCTCCATTTTTGTACCCTGCATCTGGCGACCTGGGTTCTATGTATGTGCTCCCCTTGGGGCGGGGCAAACAACTCAAGACTCGGACTTGAGGCTTGGGACTTAACAATTTGGACCCAAAGTCTTCTCAACATCCCTGCTATGGGGATGCACACACGATCTCGGACATATTTGAAAATGGAGACCGATTAGAATTCAGGCAGAAAAGCCTCACGACAGTCTTGCAAGGCAGAGCAGTTATGTTCATTACAGCCCTAACAGTCTGAGAAAAAGAGACCTGCTTAAAATTAGTGAGAATCTGTGCCTCCCTGGTGCAAATTCGGAACGTGTGAAAGTTGACGGCTTTAGACCTCAACTCCCAGAATTCTGCAGCCAGGATGGGATTGCAAGATGCAAGGTTTAGAGTCCAAAAAAAGTAACTTTTCCCAGCTCTGCGCCTCGCTCTCGCATAAACCTGACTGTGCACGCTAACCCTTCAAAGCCGTCTGGATATTTGGATTTCTGGGGGCTGAAAGGACTAAATCAGGACTTCCATTCCCTGGAATTAAAAAAAGCTTTCAATGTCCGCTGTAATTTATACAGAAGAGCACAAAATGCCAAGTAACTGCTGTTTAATTATGTAGCAATTTAATGAGGTTTATTGGTAAATAAATTCCAGGTGATTATAGAGTAGTGACTTGTCCCTGCAGACCGGTAATTGCATTTATCAGATCTAGAAGGAATTTCCATATAACCTGTGTTGAGAATTGGAAGGAAGAGATAATTAGGTCTCCTCTTTGGAACTGTTTTTCTTTCTTTTTCTTTTTCTTTCTTTTAAAAGAAAACTTAAACTTAAAATTGCCTTCACACTACGGCGTAGTTACTGGGCCCAGATAATTTCTTCTATAAGGAAAAAAAAAAGGCTCAGTCCTGGGCCTGGTGCTCTTCAATATCTTTATTAATGACTTCTATGAGGGAGTGCAGGGAATGTTTGTCAAATTTGCAGATGATACCAAATTGGGCGGAATAGCTAATACCCTAGAAGACAGAAACAAAACTGAAAATGACCTTGATCGGACGGAGCTCTGGGACGAAAGCAGCAGAATGAAATTCAACAGGGTTAAGTGCAAAGTTCTGCACCTCAGAAAAAGAAACCAATTGCACAGTTGCAAGATGGGGGATACCTGGCTCAGCAAAACTACGAGTGAGAAGGATTTTGGAATTGTCGTAGATCACAAGCTGAATATGAGCCAACATATTTGTGACTACAAAAAAGGCAAATGATATTTTAGGCTGCATTAATAGAAGTATAGTTTCCAAATCCCATGAGATGCTTAGTCCCCAGCACTGGTGAGGCCTTACCTTGAGTCTTGTGTCCAGTTCTGGACATTGCACTTCAAGAAGGATGCTAACAAATTGGAACAAGTCCAGAGGAGGGCAACAAGGATGATCAGGGGGCTGGAAACCAAGCCTTAGGAGAAAAGGCTGAAAGAACTGGGCATGTCTAGCCTTGAGAAAAGATGGCTGAGGGGTGATATGTTAGCACTTTTCAAATATCTGAAAGGCTGTCCTACAGAGGAGGGGAAAGATCTGCTCTCAGTCATTGCAGAGTGCAGGACACGCAACAATGGGCTCAAGTTAAAGGAAGCCAGAATTCGTTTGAATATCAAGAAAAACTTCCTAACTGTTAGAGCAGTACGACAGTGGAGTTGGTTAGTCCTCCAACACTGGAGGCATTCAAGAAAAACTTGGATAATCACCTGGCAGATATGCTTTGATGATATTCCTGCATTGAGCTGGGGGTTGGACTTAATGGCCTTGTAGGCCCCTTCCAACTTCACTTTTCTATGATTCGATGGAAAAAAAATACTGCATCAAAAAAGGATAAAATAAGAAAAGTCCTCATTTTATTTTCCTCGAAAAATCAACATTTTGAATTGTAGAAAACCATCTGCATAATAAGATTTTAGAACTTTGAAATGTTTATTCCCATTTAAACCTATAATGGCCTCCTCCATTATAATTTCATTACCTTATCTATCTATCTATCTATCTATCTATCTATCTATCTATCTATCTATCTATCTATCTATCTATCTATCTATCTATCTATCTATCTATCTATCTATCTATCTATCTATCTATCTATCTATCTATCTATCTATCTATCTATCTATCTATCTATCTATCCTAAATCTTAGAATACAATTTGTTTATTATGGTCAGGTGACCAGCCCATAAAACATATCCATGGCTAAAACATACAAAATACAGTTTAAAAAATTACAAACAATTCACAAAACATACCATGTGGCCAAAATACACAAAATGCAATTCAAAAGTGTATAGCCTTAGCTATCTATATAAATCTTAAGAATATGTGTGAGATTTAACAGACACACATATATGAATAGAGCTATACGATAGATAGATCGATCGATCGATAGATCGATAGATCGATCGATCGATAGATAGATAGATAGATCGATAGATAGATATCTGATAAGCAGCTCACTTTATAGATAGATAGATGGACGGATAGACCGGTAGATGGACAGACAGAGAGAGAGAGAGAGAGAGAGAGAGAGAGATGGATAGATAGATGGATGGACAGATGGATAGATCTCTGTCCATATAGAGGCGGGGATCTATGTTGCCAACATAGTATAAATTCACTGCCAAAGTTACGCCAGTGGCCCTACACCTCCCAGGGTTTGATGCTATGGATGGACACCCTGAGGGAGACCAGGAAGTCCTTGGCCAACAGCAGGAACCTCTTAGTGATGGCCACCTCTTAGTGGAACGCTCTACCTATGGAGGTGCCCCAGGCCCCTATGACATTTAGAAAGCCCATGAAAGCTTTGCTTTTCAGAGAGGCATTACAGGTTAACTTCCTTTTCTAATTGTTATATATATATATTTTTAAAAATTCATCCATTAGAAATGTTTATTGTCCATGATTCTATGGCTGCCCTCTTGTGTTTTCCACGGGTTTCTTTTTTATATATGATTTTGGTGTGTGTGCGTGCGCGTGTGGTGCTGGTGCTGGTGTTTTATTTTCTTTATGTTTATGCATTTGTTGGAAACTGCTTACATATGCTATATGCACACACACAAACTCAAAATGCCAGGAGGGAATTGCAGAGAGGATGCTGGCCCACAGATGAATGCAATATAGACAGAGAGATAGGTAATATACAACGAACAATATTATGTTCCTTAGTGCAGTAATTCACACTAGAGTAGGCTCACTGACGTACTACTTCCTGAGAGGAAGCTGATGCAATGCTTCCTGGGTATGGTAGTTTTGCTGTCCTTTGGGCGCTATAGAGAATGGCTCCAGAAGAAACACCATCCCCAGGAAGCATTGAAGGAAACTTCCTCCCAGGAAGCGTTGTGACAGAAAACAAGGCCTAGAATCCTATAAAGTCTAGGCCTAGCTACAAGTCTGGACTTCCTGCTTGGCAAGTTCTCAGAGAATTCTGGGAAATGAAATCCAAAAAGCCCAGAAGCCCCTTCCCTCGAAGAAACAAGGTTGCACAGTTGATAGAGATACCCACAAATGTTGGCACTCGCAGTCATGGTCAAGCATGTTAACAAACTGTCAAATTGCCTACCCCAAGCTTTCTTGATTTCCGGGGAGAAAGACAGTACCTTTGGATTAATCTTAGCTAAGCCAAGGACCACCATACCCAGACCTCTGGGTAGTGTGGGTGGCATATAAATTGAATAAATAAATAAATAAATAAATAAATAAATAAATAAATAAATAAATAAATAAATAAATAAATAAATAAATAAATAAATAAATAAATAAATAAATGTGTTTTGAGAATGGGGAGTCCATAGCCATCCTTCAGTCTCAAGAGACTATAGTGACATGCTCTGAATCGAGGAGTGTCCAGAGCATGAAGCCTGGGTAAAGTAATATGGAGGATAGGCTGTTACCCAAGCACCAGATCCCCCCTCTCCACGTTGCTGAAATGGTGCATTGGAAAGGCAAGAGCCAATACAACTGGTTCCAGCAACGTCACAGGAGTTGGCAGAATGACACAAATGGGGAGTGTAGCTTGAACTTCCTCCATGCAATTCTCACCTAAGTGCTCCTCAAGCCATGGGAGTTGTCTGCTCTTGCCCACCCCCTCTCCTCCTCCAGACACATCCTTTCTGTCCATCTCTCTTTTTAACAAACTTGTTTAACAAATCATCAAGATGTCACCCATGCAACTAACATTGACATTTTTAGTGCAACTCGTTGAGAAGGAGGTAACTTTCTTAGTCAGCCCGTCAAGGGGATTTTTTTTTTTGTCTCCAAGACCTCTCCATTACTCTTCTAATAAACAGACCATCAGGAACATAAATTTCATGGTTACAGTCTGGACTCACCCATTTTCCTCCTTTCCTTCTTCTTCTCTTGAAAAACCTAACCACCTGCATGCTTTCTGCAAACAACATGTTTTATTGGAGCTCAAGGCGATGCTCACCCATCAGGCCTTGACAGTTAGAGGAGGATGAATGGGGTCTTATCTCAGCCACACATGTAACCTTCAATGTCCCCTGGCTTGACCTCCCTCTGCACTCATTTATGAAAATGATTCATCTTTAAAGAGTTTCCCTCGGCTGCCTGGAGGCTGTAGATCTTTCAGTACTGGACTTGTGCGGGCTGAGGTTACAGACTCCAGGGGTGGGAAGGTGTCTGCAGGCATTTCGTTCTGAAGGCGATGAAGTGTTATTATGGACACACTTTTAAAGAGACACGGAAGGGAAGGGAAGGGAAGGTAACCAAACATAGTCTCCCTGTTAATATTGGAACAGCCCCGTTGATTGAGACCCACACACTGCCCCGTTAGGCACCTTGACTCTTGGAGTGGCCAGTCCAGTGTGTTCGAGAAGCAGATAAAGGAAAAGAAGAAAACGGGAGCATTTTTGGCCTCCGTTTTATCATTTATCGTGTATCAATTTAAGACTTTCTTTAAGTATTTCTGCATCTCAAGACAAAATTAAAAATTAAAAAGGAAAAAAGACAACACCGTTGGGGCACCTTAAAAGACTAACTGCTGTATTTTAATCTGAGCTTTCATGGACAAATCCACTTCCTCAGACATAAGAGTATTTCTGCAAATAATCACCCAGTATTTCTGCAAATATCTACCCATTGTGCATAATTTAATCTAATAGATGCATCTGGCAAATAATTTTCCTCAGTGTGTGCTTTTCTCTGCATACCTGGGTGTCCTATGTATTTTTTTTAACACATCAAAACAACCACAACAGAGAACTAGATTGCTAAATCAGAGATGTGTAAGCTTTGGAGATCACACTGTTCTCATTCATGCATGGATCCAAATGCAAAATTAAGGAAATTGAATAATTTTTGCCACCAGTAGCTTCTCTTCCTCTACCTCCTTGCCTTCTCCAGCTCATGGTATTCAGTGATTCTGAACACAACTTTTACAAATATTTAGACCACATGCTTTGCTTGATGCATAGCATGTACCTACTGCTGCTTTTCTATTTTCATTAATTTCAGGCACAAAAGGGGGAGGCATCCTTTCCAAAAACTCAGTGCCCATGGTGGGGAAGCTTATCTTTTTCTTTCTTTCTGCAAAGCAGATTCAAAATATGGTTCTTTGGCCTGCTTGCTAGAATCAATGTTTATTATTTTATTTATTTATTTTATTCTATTAAACTTATATACTGCCCATCCAGAATGTGTCTACTCTGGGCGGTTTACACAATATATATATATATATATATAAAATAAACTATGGAAGTATAAATGTAGTAAGACCCAATTTAACAGCAGAATCCAAGATGGAAAAAGAAAAGAAAAAAAGGAAAAAGGAAAGAAAGGCTAGGTGATCTGAGACAGACTCTGACTGCGCCACGTGTTGGATGTTCGTCAGATCCTAACTTGGGTTGATTTGAGAAAGAAGCATCAGGCAAACACTTCAGTGGAGCCTCCAGGTTTAGTGGCAGTCTACTTCTGCATAACAGGTGGTGGGGACAAAGGAGGGCAATCAGGGGAGGGCATTTGAGCACCTGAGGCAGAAAACCCAAACTGGGAGGTGGGAAATTGTTCCAGAACAGCGAATTAAGTGCATTTGCTGACTTCTAATGGCGACCCAGTTGTTTCTGAATCTCTTGCTACTCATTATGATTTAACACTGTGGTCCCCAACCTTGGGCCTCCAGATGTTCTTGGACTACAACTCCCAGAAGCCTTCACCACCACCTCTGTTGGCCAGGATTTCTGGGAGTTGAAGTCCAAGAACATCTGGAGGCCCAAGGTTGGGGACCACTGAATTTTTTCATCTTGTTTTACTGTGCGACTCCTTCCAACTAAATAAATTAAATACAGTGAAAACATAACATGAACAAAAAGCATTTAATATTTCTATAATAATAATAATCTTGTGCCATCAAGTCCATTCTGGCTTATGGCGACCCTTTCCGAGATGTTCTAGGTAGAGACTACACAGAAGTAGAGATGGGCAAAAAACCCATGCTTTGGGCGTGGTTTGCACAGTTTGGTGACATGGGCCCACAGGTGATGCGCG
Source organism: Pogona vitticeps (assembly GCF_051106095.1). Classification (NCBI taxonomy): domain Eukaryota; kingdom Metazoa; phylum Chordata; class Lepidosauria; order Squamata; family Agamidae; genus Pogona; species Pogona vitticeps. The sequence goes on along the minus strand of NC_135787.1, from coordinate 189,223,347 downwards.
GGGACCCCGGATTCATTGACCTGCCTCCTCCCGCAGGCACAAATCCAGAAGCAGTCCCTCAAGCTTCCCTGCCCCGGCTACTCATCTGGCCAGATGCCCGCAGGGCACCTGTGCCACACCGGTGGGCCCCGATCTGCCAAACTGCCATGAAGCGCCAAACCACCGTTTGTGCCGATCTTTACTCAGAGGTGGTTTGCCATTCCCGTCTTCTGGAGGTTCCCTGAGATTGTGCAGCTTGCTCAAGGCTACACAGGCTGGCTCTTCTCCCGGGAGACCCGGTGGAACTCCCAACCTCTTGCTCCACCGTCAGATACTTAAACCACTGAGCTCCATTAATAACATAAAAAGTATAAAAACACACCACTAAAAAAAGAGGAAATGTCATTGTTGATTCTGCTTGTTACCGTTGTTATTGTTGTGATTCTTATTTGGCCAGAGTTTGAACATAGCCTGTCTTGTTTGGATGTGACTCAAACTTTTCTCCTCTTTGTGGCTGGTGCGGCTCTTTCTGGTTCTCTCCCCTGACTCTGAGAATTAGCTGGATCCTGACTAGGTGGCATTTGGGCTCATAGGTGGAGTGATGAGAAAGCCCCTGGAAAAGCACCACCACCCAGGGGTCCCCATCACTGGGAACATTATTTCCTTTCTCTCCACCTACCTTTCTCCTATTAAGCTTACAGAGTGCCAGGCAGGAGAAAATGAAACCGACCCCCCCAGCCACCTTACGGCAGCATCTAGCACTGAATATAAAACAGGACTCCACGGAATATCAGGGGAAGATGAAAAATTGCCTTCTGCCCAGGAGGCTTTGGGAAAGAGGGCGGGGGAGTCGGTGTGTTTGGCTAGGAAATCTCCGGAGCATCTTTCCTGCAGGTGGAAATTTAATTTTGGGTGCTTCCAATTTTTATTTGCTTTTCCCTTCGTTGTCGTCATCTTTTGCTGCGGTGCCCTATTGAAGGCACCGTGACACAGCCCGGAGCGAATGCATCAGCGCCACAATTGCATCCCATCAGAGGTGGGTGTGTATCACTCAGCTGGCTTTCATTTCACGGCCAATTCTCCAGCGCTCTGCCCTTCTCCCATAAAATGGGCAAGCCAAATGAAGCCAAGAGATTGGCTGCGAAGGATTTCTTCTCACTCCAGCTTTTTCTCTCTCTCTCAAACTCTCTCATACACAAAAACACACACACACACACACTGTTCTGGAAGAGGAAAACAACAAAGCAAGCTGGGACTTGTTACTGACAATCTTTGGAAAGGAAGGAAGGAAGGAAGGAAGGAAGGAAGGAAGGAAAAGGAAGGAAGGAAGGAAGGAAGGAAGGAAGGAAGGAAGAAAGAAAGAAAGAAAGAAAGAAAGAAAGAAAGAAAGAAAGAAAGAAAGAAAGAAAGAAAGAAAGAAAAGGGCGGGATGGGGAGAGAACCATGTACTTGTCATTGTGTTCTTGCTATTGCCAACCAGGTAAAACCCCTTACTCATGTGCTAAGGTTTGTCTACAACAATTGTGAGCAGCCAAAAGGGGTGTACATTGAGCATCATGTTCTAGTTTTCAGAGATGTCGGCAAGATGCAGCAGAAGACAGGAGGGCCTGGCGTGCTCTGGTCCTTGGGGTCATGAAGAGTCGGACATGACTTAACAACAACAACCACAATTTGGGTCTGATTCTTTGGTACTGAGTCCCGAGTTTGATTTTTTTGGTACCAAGCCCCAAGGCCCAGGTCTGAGTCCTTATTAAAAACACAAGCCTTTTCCTTACTTCCTGCAGCATCTCTCGCTCTGAGATTTGTTTTTCGGTTATCCGGAAAGCATGGCAACTCCCAGGGACATCAGTTGCTGCCCTGGCAACCCTGGATAAGATGGAAACGATGCCGCTGAGGGAAGAGGCAGGGGTTATGAGGGAAATGGATTCGCCATGTTTGAGTGGGTGGAATCTCAGGCCTTGTCCAACAGAGAACGTGTGAGTTTTCTGCCTCTCTCACGAAGCTCACTGACTCACAGCCCTTCGGAAAGATGGTCGGATCACAAGGAGAAGCTTGGGAAACTACCTGCCTTTCCCCCCTGCAGCAGATGGTTGCAACAACAGCATGGAACTGTAATGCCGGAGGCCTGCTTCTCACAGCCCGATCGTGGTGACTAACTGTTTGGATTTGACACGGTGTCATTCTAACTTTCTCCAACTTGGATGCATATTAATGAAAAACTAGTATAATTCATCCTCGACAGGATGGTGCCTGAACAGCGAGTAACTGTGGGACTGCCCCGCCCTCGACTTTTTTTTCCTTTGCAAAAATCCTGACAAGGCGGGGGGGGGGGGGAGAAAGGAGAGAATGAAAAGGAGAGATTTATATTTTTTTAATGAAAATTCTTCTTTACAACTCTGCTCTCAGTCCGTATCCTCACGGTTGTTACAACATGAGAATTGCACAAACATTGGATTTTAGAGTTGAAAGGGAGAGCGTTGTGTTTGGCCTTTCCCTAGCTGTTGTCCTCCAGATGAATGGCACTAACACATTGATTGATTGATTGATTGATTGATTGATTGATTGATTGATTGATTGATTGATTGATTGATTGATTGATTGATTGATTGATTTGATTGATTTTTACCCCACCTTCCTCCTTAAAAAAGGACCCAAGGTGGCTTACATCATTAAAAGACAGTGTTTAACCGCAAGAAGGGTGAGTATAGAAATACTAAAAATATTAGCAAAACCCTCTCAGGCAGCCGGTCAAGTGGGGCAAAGCTTGCCTGAAGAGAAATGTCTTGGTCTGCTTGTGGAAGGATAGCCAAGAGGGGGACAGTCTGGCCTCCAGTGGGAGGGAGTTCCAAAGTCTGGGAGCAACCATAGAGAAGGCTCTGTGTACTCAATAGATCCACCAGTAAATGTGGCGGGACCGAGAGAAAGGTGTCCCCTAATGATCTGAACATTCGAGCTGGCTCATAGAGGGAGATGTGGTCCTTGAGATAGCTTGGACCCAAGCCATTTAGGTCTTTATAGGTTAGTGGAGTAATGAGGGGAGTAATGTGATCACAATTTATGATTAAAGCTGAAAACTCTTAGTGTTCAAATCAGCTACTGGTGCAGTTTCATGTCTGAAAAACAAGTCCCGCAAAGGAAGAAAACATTTGTGGGCTAAAAAGCTATCCGAAAACAAAGCAACCTAGCTTGCAGGCTTCAAGAGATGAGAGCAGCTCCTGCCATGACAGTCACATACCATCAGCACTCAAGGAAGGATGTGTCATCTATAATGTATCAGTCAATCTTGAGACGGCAGATCTTGGATTATTTGGAGAAAGAGAATCCAGTTCCTTCTCCTACACAAGAGCAGACAGCGCTGCTTAGGACCAATAAATACCCCAAAAATCAACACAGCGTTTGCCCCCTTCTTCCAAACACTATTTGAAACTTTGACACATTCCCTTATCTGACAGAGCAACATCTAAATCTGCTTATCAAAACCACTATGGGGGGGGGAGTGACAATGTTGACTTGCTTGTCTTCTTCCTTTCTAAACACTGAGAATTTACTGAAAGATTGTTTTTCTTTGTTAACTTTTGGTTCAAATTATATTGCCAGTAGACACTTAGGTATTATCTCAAGGAGATATCAGTGATGTGATACTAGAGTATTATAGAGGGTTTTATACATCCATGGCAAGGAACTCCTGAGAGTTTCTTTAGTGACATAAGCAATGTCCTTAAAGTGCCAGAAAATATGAGTTAAAAAAAGCAGCAGTGATATCATCAGATCAAGAAAATGAAAACACACAGTACATAGGCACATAGCAGAAGATTTCCCTTTTGGCAATGCTGGTCTTATGCTTCTTTGATGGTTTATTGATTGCTGTCTCAGACAACTCTTCTCCCATTTTTAACATATCTAAATATCCATGTTACCATGTCTGTCCTCTCCTTCGTAATGCAGTTTTCTATATGAAGTTTTGTCGTTGTTGTGATATGCTATCACGTGATCTCTGACTTAAGGTGATCTTATGAATCAGCGATCTCCAAACTGTCCGCTCGTCAACAACTCTGCTCAGGTCTTGTGGCTTCCTTTATGGATGAGTTCATCTTTTATTTCGTCCTCCTCTTTTCCTGCTGCCTTCCTCTTTAGGTATTTAATCCTTACTTTGTGCATGAGACACCCTTTATTGTTTTTCCTCCTTACCTGCGAGAGATCATCAGTGGGTCTTGACCACAGCTTTTGCATATATGAGAATTATTTTTTTGCACCCATTGCCAAAACTACAGCAACTCTTGCCTTGGGTGGATTTTTAAAAATCCAAAGCGCTGGGTGGGTTGTTCATGCCTTACATTCAATTAACCAGTCCTTCTGTGGTACATGTGCATGTCCTTTACTTCTCAAGAGCAAAATACACTCCTTTTGTGCAGGAACATTTGCACATATTATGGGACCTTTGCCAGGCAAGGAAAAGCAGGCCTTCCCATGACGTGACTGGGGAAGGGCATGCTGACTGTGGGAACGTGTGCAGAAAGGTTCAAGGTACAGGGCATACACAGGGACGTGGTGGCGCTGTGGGCTAAATCGCAGAAGCCTGTGCTGCAGGGTCAGAAGACCAGCAGTCGTAAGATCGAATCCACGCGACGGAGTGAGCTCCCATCGCTTGTCCCAGCTCCTGCCAACTTAGCGGTTCGAAAGCATGCAAATGCAAGTAGATAAATAGGGACCACCTCGGTGGGAAGGTAACATCGTTCCCTGTCTAAGTCGCACTGGCCATGTGACCATGGAAGATTGTCTTCGGACAAAATGCTGGCTCTATGGCTTGGAAACGGGGATGAGCACCGGCCCCTAGAGTCGAACACGACTGGACAAAAATTGTCAAGGGGAACCTTTACCTTTACCTTTACAGGGCATACATTGAACGGTGTGAGAAAGCCTGTTTCTTTCCATGTCCGATTGGGGTGTAGGTCTCCACCCCTCCATAAGCAGCTCAAAAGTTTCAATATTGTCTTTTAATGATGTAAACTGCCTTGGGTCCTTTTTAAGGAGAAAGGCAAGGTAAACATATTTTAAATCAATCAGTAAAGTTGGTCGCTAGTCAAGGCCTTCTCTTTCCATGCTAATGGAGGGATTGTAAGAATTTTGTTCACTTCCTTAGGCAGAACTGTGTACACAAATATTGTTGAAAACAGAAGAGTATTCTTCGTATCCTTCCTTCCTTCCCTTTTAATTATTTGTAGATTATTAAAAATATTTTTAAAAATCCACAAATAATTAAAAACATACTAATTAAACTTTGAAACTATAATATACAAACATTTAAAAATTGTCTGTGTGTATGTGTTTGTATGTCTAAAAATTGGCAGTTGTGAGTCCCTTCCTCATCCTCCATGTTGATAAAGACTATGAGAACAGTAACAGCTAAATGTAAATTTCAGCCCGTGCTAATAGAGAACCATTTGATTAGTGGGGCTGATGTTATTGTTGATTTGCCAACAACATGATTAGGCTCATTCATTGAGTAGGTCTCATTATTAGGGAGTTAAAATAGATTTAAACCTGAATTCTGTATATAATGGACCATCTTGGTCCCTATCTATCTATCTATCTATCTATCTATCTATCTATCTATCTATCTATCTATCTATCTATCTATCTATCTATCTATCTATCTATCTATCTATCTATCTATCTATCTATCTATCTATCTATCTATCTATCTATCTATCTATCTATCTATCTATCTATCTATCTATCTGCCTGCCTGCCTGCCTGCCTGCCTGCCTGCCTGCCTGCCTGCCTGCCTGCCTGCCTGCCTGCCTGCCTGCCTGCCTCTCTACAGCTATAAAATCTGCTCCTGTTGAAGGTGTGTAAAGGCCAGGAGGATGGGATTTTTTATTATTTTTTTTCTGACTATTTAGCTTTTTGAAAGCTTCTTTCCACAAATAAAACTACTATATGGAAATCATTAGCATGAGCTGGTAAGATTCTTTTCACTGTCTTTTGGGCTCAACCGATAGTAGTGGGATGAATAAATGCCACGCTGGATGGGGGAAAAATAAAAAGGGAAAAGTTGTTTTTTCTTGGACTTTTAACTTCCGGAATCCATGCTGGCTGGGGAATTTTGAGAGCTGGGGTTCAACAAACAAAGCAAGCAAGCAAGCAAGCAAGCAAGCAAGCAAGCAAGCAAGCAAGCAAGCAAGCAAGCAACAACAACAACAACAACAACAACAACAACAACAACAACAACAAACCTCAAGTGCCTTTTCCACACCACTTTGAGTCCCTGTTAACTGCTAACACAACACGGCAAGCTAAACTAGGACAACGTCAAGTGACCTATTTGGTTCTCTGGCCACTTAGGAAATAGAATGAAAAACACTGCTGTCATTCAGGGTGACATTTGGGTCACGTGTATGGTTGTAGTGCTGGTGTTGAGAACACCGGTCCCCTGAGGGTCTTTCTGGAAGAAGGCACAACGCCCCTGCTTGCGGACAGCAGCCACAGAATTCTGAAATGCAGGTGATCCTCTTGCAAGGAACACAGGGCCTTCAAGGAGAATCCAAAAATAGAAACCAGTTTGGTGGTGTGGTTGGCGTGTCGGGCAAAACTCAGGAAACCTGAGTTCAGATCTCCAGGTGGTCACACACTTCACTGGGGGGGGGGCTTGAGGCCAGGTGTGCTCAGAGACTGACCTACCTAAGAGACTTGTGTGGCTGGCAGTGTTGGGGAGAAGAGCTATGTATACCACCTCGAGCTTCTTGGAGGAAAGGTGGGATAAACATTCGCCCAGTAAATGAACTTAGTAAAATCAATAAAGCACCTGCCATGAGCTATGCAAAAGCCTTTGACTGTGTGGACCACAGCAAACTATGGCAAGTTCTTAAAGAAATGGGAGTGCCTGACCACCTTATCTGTCTCCTGAGAAACCTATATGTGGGACAGGAAGCAACAGTTAGAACTGGATATGGAACAACTGATTGGTTCAAAATTGGGAAAGGAGTACGACAAGGCTGTATATTGTCTCCCTGCTTATTTAATTTATATGCAGAGTACATCATGTGGAAGGCTGGACTGGAGGAATCCCAAGCCGGAATTAAGATTGCCGGAAGAAATATCAACAACCTCCGATATGCAGATAATACCACTCTGATGGCAGAAAGTGAGGAGGAATTAAAGAAACTTGTAATGAGGGTTAAAGAGGACAGTGCAAAAACAGTCTGAAACTCAACATCAAAAAAACTAAGATCATGGCCACTGGTCCCATCACCTCCTGGGAAATAGAAGGGGAAGATATGGAGGCAGTGGCAGATTTTATTTTCCTGGGCTCCATGATCACTGCAGATGGAGACAGCAGCCAGGAAATTAAAAGACGCCTGCTTCTTGGGAGGAAAGCGATGACAAATCTTGACAGCATCTTAAAAAGCAGAGACATTACCTTGCCAACAAAAGTCCAAATAGTCAAAGCTATGGTTTTTCCTGTCGTGATGTATGGAAGTGAGAGCTGGACCATAAAGAAAGCTGACCGCTGAAGAATTGATGCCTTTGAATTGTGGTGCTGGAGGAGGCTCTTGAGAATCCCCTGGACTGCAAGGAGAACAAACCTATCAATTCTAAAGGAAATCAACCCTGAGTGCTCACTGGAAGGACAGATCCTGAAGCTGAGACTCCAGTACTTTGGCCATCTAATGAGAAGAAAAGACTCCCTGGAAAAGACCCTGATGTTGGGAAAGTGTAATGGCAAGAGGAGAAGGGGATGACTGAGGATGAGATGGCTGGACAGTGTCTGCAAAGCAACCAACAAGAAATTGACACAACTCCGGGAGGCAGTAGAAGATAGGAGGGCCTGGCGTGCTCTGGTCTATGGGGTCACGAAGAGTCGGACACGACTAAATGACTAAACAACGATTATTGATAGTTATTCCCAACTATTTACAATTAACGTCTGTTCAAAGCTTTCTTCTGTTTCTCCATTTCCCCTTTCAGCTGACACTCAACGTCTGTGGTTATTGAACATCCCCAGTCCTCTTTAGGCTGCTAATTTTAACGAGATTAATAATCAATAATTTCTTTATTTCTTATTTCTCTTCTTCTGATTTTTGCCATCTTGGGACTGTTTGCCTTAAATTAATCGTTAAAATTGTAAATCGACGATATTATATTTTATATCATTTTGTTTTTTATCTATGTAAAATTGTGTAAATTTTAAATTGTTTTTATCTTGTATGTTGTGAGCCTCCCAGAGTAGACTGTGTCTAGATGGGCGGCATATAAATGCAATAAATAAATAAATAAATAAATAAATAAATAAATAAATAAATAAATAAATAGATAGATAGATAGATTAGATAGATAGATAGATAGATAGATAGATAGATAGATAGATAGATAGATAGATAGATAGATAGATAGATAGATAGATAGATAGATAGATAGATGGATGGATGGATGGATGGATGGATGGATGGATGGATGGATGGATGGATGGATGGATGGATGGATGGATAGATAGATAGATAGATAGATAGATAGATAGATAGATAGATAGATAGATAGATAGATAGATAGATAGATAGATAGATAGATAGATAGATAGATAGATAGATAGATAGATAGGAGATGTAATCTTCATAGCTATGGCGAGAATTCAAAAGAGGAAACCAGAGAGCCAGCCTGGGATTAGAGATTGCTCCCCAGTCGTTATCTGATTCCAGATGTGGAGCTCCTTTTGGGTTGAGCTCCTGTGTACAGTGATGCTGGGGGTTAGGTATTGTGTAGGTGTAACCAACCAAGCGATGGCTGAGTGCCCGCTCTTTTATCTGCCCTAGAGTAGGTGGGTAGGGAGCGGGTGAAGACAGAAGGGTGGAGTTTCCCTTAGCTTTCCCTTAATGACTAGCTGCCTGCGTGGGGTTTTTAAATGGATGGTTGTGCCGTACTGTTTTGCATGTGTTTTTCGTGTTGCTTTTGTTTACCATCTTTTTGTGTTTGTGTGTTTCATCCTTTTTTACTATTTGTACACTTGCCATTTTTTGCTTTGATCTTGTCTTAATGATATAAGCCGCCTTGAGTCCTTCTTTGAGAGAAAGACAGGGTACAAATATAAGTAAATGAGCAAGTGAATAAATAACTAAAGAACAAGAATTCATCCCCTGTTAGTTAAGAAAAAGGCATACGCATTTGATGCTGCACACCAGCTTGTTCATGAGTAGCAATTTCTTACTGAATGTTACACTGGCGGATTTAGTGCTGGCGTAATTCCATACAAATAATGTCAACGATCTCAAAGCGGGGGATAGTGCACCGGACAGCGCGAGACAACCTGAAACAAGACACTTAAAAACAATGTACACAATGTACATCAGAACAGAAACATGCTGCCTAGTAGAACTATGAGGATCATAAACATGGGCAGGATTGTCTGGTTGATTGTTTAGTCTAAATGGGATTTACTCTCTGCTAAATGTTTGCACACATATTTTACTTTCTTGGGCTCCATGATCACTGCAGATGGTGACAGCAGCCACGAAATTAAAAGACGCCTGCTTATTGGGAGGAAAGTGATGACAAACCTAGACAGAATCTTAAAAAGCAGAGACATCACCTTGCCAATGAAAGTCAGCATAGTCAAAGCTATGTTTTTTTCAGTAGCGATGTATGGAAGAATTGATGCCTTTGAATTGTGGTGCTGGAGGAGACTCTTGAGAGTCCCCTGGACTGCAAGGAAAACAAACCTATCAATTCTAAAGGAAATCAACCCCGAGTGCTCACTGGAAGGACAGATCCTGAAGTTGAGGCTCTAATACTTTGGCCATCTCATGAGAAGAGAAGACTCCTTGGAAAAGACCTTGATGTTGGGAAAGTGTGAAGGCAAGAGGCAAGAGGAGAAGAGGATGACAGAGGATGAGATGGTTGGACAATGTCATTGAAGCAACCAACATGAATTTGACACAACTCCGGGAGGCAGTGAAAGATAGTTTCCCTACATCCCTACTGGAAAACCATAGCTTTGACTATTCGGACTTTTCTTGGCAAGGTGATATCTCTGCTTTTTAAGATGCTGTCTAGGTTTGTCATCGCTTTCCTCCCAAGAAGCAGGCGTCTTTTAATTGTGTGGTTGCTGTCACCATCTGCAGTAATTATGGAGCCCAAGAAAGTAAAATCTGTCACTGCCTCCATATCTTCCCCTTCTATTTGCCAGGAGGTGATGGGACCAGTGGCCATGATCTTAGTTTCCATACTACACCAGCTGCATAAATTACAGAACAAGGAGAGTATCCAACACAGAGTTGGGGGGAAGTTACGTTCTCTTGGATGGCAAGTCCCACTGGTCTGATGATCCCCTTTGGTCCTTCCTCACATACTGTTCATGCTTATGAGTCAATTTGACACAGGCTCTGGGAGTGTAGCAACAACGCTTGGAGAAGGAAGCTGGAGGTTGAGCGACATGTGCCGACAGGTATGTTGCGAGGAGGAAGAAGCTGCCATATCAGCACCTGAGAGCCTCACCATCAATCATCCCCAGTACACTCATGCAGGACAAGGGCTGGGATTGCAGGGGTGGCAGAGGATGATGCAAGGGGCACAGGTGCAATGCAGGTGTGTGAATTTGTAGATTTGCATGCCTAGGTAACTGATCTTCCCTCTGAAGTCCTGCCTGAGATTGAAACATACGCATACACATTAATTAAATTATGCAACAGCCATGGGTGGCAAGCAAACCAAACAAACAATGAATGTGAAAAGGATTTTTTTTTTGCTACCAGATTCTTCTCTGTGGGTGCTGAATCCCATATGTTATGACGCAGACTTCCTTTGACTTGTTATAGGCACCTGATTTGTTCTTGGTGAATGGTGAAGGGTAAGTACTCATCATCAGTGTTATATCCCCCCAAGAGAATCCAAAATGGTAATAGCTGTGTTGATTCACAACCACACCAAAACAAACCCACTTCTAAAAGTTTTTCTTCTTTCCCAGGGGCAGGTGTTTTGCAAAGCATATGGATCTTAGTAATCCATCCAAGATTAAGCCGGACAAAATGGTTCTCATTAGAGGTGGCGCAAAAAATACATTGTGGCCGAGGGAAACAAAATTTATCTACCAAGCTATGCTGAAGATTGTAGAAAAGCTTAAAGGGAAAAAAGAAGCTTGAAAGCATGGAAGATGATGTTATTGATCCGGCTATTAAAAAAAAAATCAACCCTGGGTGCTCACTGGAAGGACAGGTCCTGAAGCTGAGGCTCCAATACTTTGGCCATCTCAAGTGAAGAGAAGACTCCCTGGAAAAGACCCTGATGTTGGGAAAGTGTGAAGGCAAGAAGAGAAGGGGATGACAGAGGACGAGATGGCTGGACAGTGTCGTCGAAGCAACTAACATGAATTTGACCCAACTCCGGGAGGCAGTGGAAGACAGGAGGGCCTGGCGTGCTCTGGTCCATGGAGTCACAAAGAGTCGGACACAAATTAACGACTAAACAACAACAACAACAATAAAAAAATCCCCATCTTCCTGCAACCTGTGGTTCCACTACATCACTTAGATTTGCTCTATTTCCATGTGTATTGTCTTTGAAATGTATCCATAGATCTCAGCCTTTGGTGATGCAGATGTTCGGGACTTGATGTTGCTGTTATGTACTGTCAAACAGTATATGTCCTATGGTAACCTTATTAAAGTTCTCAAGATCTGTGAGATATTTAAAGAGTGATTTTTACCACTGCAAGTCTCCACCCACCGCCCTCGCGTGAACCTCCCCATCCAAGTGGAGATTTGAAATGAGATCTCCTGAGTCCACGTCCAGCAGTGTGTCATCCGCACCACATGTGGGACTTTCATTCCTTGGTGTTCCAGTTCCCAGACCCAAAGATCAGGGTGTGTGGAAGTTTTCATCCAAAATGTCTGCAGATCCCAAATTGGGGAACCACTGCATCAGGTAAACCAACTGGGGCCTGCAAGCCATCGTAAACAGAAGGAGTGAGTTTATATCTGATGTAACAAGCACAATCTAAAAATACAGAATCAACTTGAGTTTCCAAGAGACCTTTAATACTAGTTCTCTACATTTCATACAATTCAAAAAGATCATACAATCCATACAAGACCTAGCAATACAACACTCAGACCAACACAGCAGTGACAAAACAGAAGCGAACACAAAAGGCAGTGTGATAAAAATACAGTAAACACAAAGACCAATTCAGTTTTTCAAAAGGAGTTCAAAAAGTAAGGCGTTACTCTTATTTCAGATGGCTACTGGAACAGAGTGGGGTGGATAGGGTGTTTGATGAGGACACAGGAGACCTGAGTTCAAATTCTCCCCATAATCCCACAATGGCTATTAAAAGCTTAATAGGAAACACACACAGAGAAGGAGAAAAACACAATTAAAAACAAAATTCAAAATAGCTTAAAGAATCATAGAAAAGTGAAGTTGGAAGGGGCCATCAAGTCCAAACCCCTGCTCAATGCAGGAAAACTTTTTTTTTTTTTTTTAAAATTAAGATGTTTTAAAATAGTTTTAAAATATTTGTTAAAACTTTTTTTTTAAAAGATGGAGCATCCCAACCTAGCAATTTAGCACCTCCCAGGACTGTAAACAGAGCCGGCGGCATCAGAAACCCACACTTTCCCAAAAATTGAAGGGTATTTGGGGGAACCTTAATGAGCACAAAACCAAGCATACATTTCCCAAATGGTCAAATGCACTGATTTCCAAACAAAACAAAACAAAACAAAACAAAAACCAAGTTCAATTTATGGATCAAGAATGTAATCTATTTCTGTGTAGATTGAAGTACAGGTTCCTATTGAGTTCAACGGGCTGTGGATCGCATAACCCATGGTTCATTTTCGATGTTGAAAATCCAACAATCCACAACCCAGTGGAGCTGATGAGTCTGAAAACATGCCAAACACGTTCCATGGAGACCTGTAGGCGTATCCAGGCCTTAAATTCACATTTTGTCACTTTGGATAAAGAAGTTATGTTTCTGTAATTCTAACCGAGCGAGGATACTGTCTCACGGCGTAGGAGTTATATCAAACTGGTAGATCTACAAACTGTTACCTAAAGGATTTGTCAACCTCAACTTTGTAACCATGTTAATTACCCCGTAAGGTCCCTTTAGGCAAATGTCTTAATGTGGATTTAGAAAGACACACAAACAACACACATCTGTTTTAAGGTGATTGTCCTGTCATGAAGACCCACCTGGAAAGAGGAGAGAAATGTAGACTTCATACAGTAGTTGTTTTTGAGCCCACCTTGTTCTTCTGGACTCCTCGAGAGGAGCGCTCCTTTGCGCCCTTCCATCTCTTCTAAACTGCAGAGAGACAGATGGACAGACAGGCAGACACACCAGGCATTGTGTGTTGCAGTTTCCCTAAAAGTTTGGAATGGTGAGTCCCACAGTGGTTCCTGCATATGGAAAACTGGGCTCTCGGTTCCTGGAAAATAGCCACTCCTAGACTATGCTGCTTAGCAGAAGCTCTGCTACACAAGCAGAAATGGAAGATCCTCCACCACTGTGAGAGGTATGATAGTGAAAAAGACTAAAGCAGGCTGATGCTATGGGTGGAACACAGACAGAATAGAACCCTCTTGTCTCATACTGATATCCTAGACCCAGATGTTGAGCTTTGAATTTTGGGTAAATTTCTCTAGCTATGTAGCTGAAGTACAGGGATTCACAGGGCAGAAAAGCTTCAAGTACCCCAGAGTAGAAAACCCCTTTCCCCCCTCATCAACTGGCACTTACAGTCTTAATATCTCATTCCGAAAGATTTGTAAAAGGAAAGAATAAAAATGCTTCAAGAACTTTAAAAAATGTTTCATTTACTTGCAGATCAACAGCAAACTGACAAACATGACTGCTTTTGGCAACATACCTTAACAGACTCTAGAGAGGGAAAAAGCACTGAGTAGCAAGGCGGGGCTCTCTTTGAATTCAGAGGCAGGGGAGGAATGATTGGTTAGTGCTGGATAAACTGATAGTCACTTCAGTCCAGAAAGGACCCTCCCAGCCAAATCTACTGGAAACAGGATTAGATTAGGGATCCTTCAGTCTCATGGGACTATGGTAATGTGCTCTGTATGGAAGACTTGGAACAGCATCTAGTGTGGCTGAGAAGACCAATTTGAGGGTGACCATCCCTTCCACACTGAAGACAAATACAATCTGTCCCCTGTCCAGCTCCCTGATTTGGCTGGTTTCGGGACTGCCTCTTGGCCTCGGCCTGCTGGACAAGGGTCTCTTCAAATTGGGAGAGGCCGTGATGCACTGCCTGCCTCCAGACTGAGCGCTCAGAGGTCAAGGTTTCCCATCTGTTGAGGTCCATTCCTAAGGCCTTCAGATCCTGCTTGCCGATATCATGCAAGACAGCATGTGAGGTTGCAAAAACTCCAACTGTAGCTGTGTAGCCAGATACAGTGGTGCCTTGCTTAACGATTGCCTCGTTAAACGGCAAATCACTTGACGATGAAGTTTTTGCGATCGCAAAATGATGTTTAGATAGGGGAATTTTGCTTAACGATGATTGGTTCCCTGCATCGGGAACAGATTTTGTCACTAAATGACGATTTAGAAACAGCTGATCAGCGTTTCTAAAATGGCCGCCTGCTGTGCAAAATGGCTCCCCGCTGTGTTTTCAGGACGGATTCCCCACTTCACAGCCAGCGAAAATGGCCGCCCCTATGGAGGATCTTCGCTGGACGGTGAGTTTTCTGCCCATTGGAATGCATTGAACCAGTTTCAATGCATTTCAATGGGCTTTTTCGTTTTGCAAGACGATGTTTTCGTAAGACAGCAATTTTCGCGGAACAAATTAACATCGTCTTGCGAGGCACCACTGTACCTAAATCACTGAATTAATCCCACCAGCTTTAAGGAGCTACCAAATTCTCCTCCTCTTTCTTCATGGAGGAGGCTTGTCCCCATGGCTCAGGGCAGAGAGAGTAGGACATGGTGTCACTTGCCAAAATGGTTGACCTGTGAGTTAGCACAATTGAATTCACAGTTGCTTATTTTTAAGTAGATTGTTATAGGATTATGCTGTTGTTTTGGGCCTGGAGTTAAGTGGGTGTGACTTGAGAGCCCTGTTCCTCTGTGTGTGTGTGTGTGTGTGTCCGAAGGCAAGATGTGTTCCTCTCTACCTTCCAACTTTATCTCTCTATTATCTGCCTGCTTAATGTTATTAATTAGTTAATGCTTGCAAGACTCTTTGAAGATCCAAAGCACTGCGAGTATTATAATTCTTGTTATCTGTCTCCTGTATCTCTTCACCTATCTGGCTATCTACCTTTGCTATCTTTCTGTTAGAACAATAATACTTAACACTTATAACAGTGTCTTCTAATCTATAGCAGTGTTCCAAGGCATTTTACAAACATTAACTAATTAATCTAATCGAGCCATCTTGCAAACAACTCCTCTAGAGAACGGAGGGTTCTGTGACTTAAGTAGGCAGCACTTAATTCTTAATTTCACTTTTGGGGGCGGGATGAGTTGGTTGTAAGAAATGTTCATTGGCAAAAAAAAAAGTTAGCTATAAATTAGACAGGGATGGGAAATCAGGCCAGCTTCACCATGATCTGATCAAGGAAGTAAGCCTGTCTGTTTGCCTGTGATACTTTTATATCACTCGATACAACAACGGTTCGTAATGATTTGTTTCTGATTCAGGAGATGCACTCTCTTCAGACGAATGTGCGAATACGAAACAAATCTCAAATATTCACATTTTCCCAAGGCAACCAGGAGCTGGAACCGAGAGGCAAGCTGGGGCATAGCTATACCCTCACGAATCCGTTGTGTTAAATCCAGCATCCCTGTGTCATGGTTAGAAATGGAGAAAAGGAAGGAAAAGTAGACATTGTCTAGAGGGGCGGGGTAAAAAATCAAATAAATAAATAAATAAATAAATAAATAAATAAATAAATAAATAAATAAATAAATAAAATAAAAAGGAAGATGCAGAGTTGGTGGCAATGTAGAAGGAGAGTACGTTCTTTACAATCCTTGGAATATAGAATCCTCAGTTTCTCACCAAACCACAATTCCCAAATTTTTGTAGGATGGAGCCATGACAGCTAAACACAATATTGAATTGCTGTAAGGCAAATACGCTCTTGGTTACAAATATGATTTGGTCAGATTGATGCTGTTCATTGTGTTCCTAATAAAGTTGGGAAAATGAAAAGTTATTTCCAGGTACTAACTGATGATTTTGAAAAGTCATTTATAGCTATTGACACATTAAAATGTTGATAAAGAAACTCAGTTTGCTTGTTCTGCTGTGCATTACTTTTTCACTTCCTTTCATTACTTAAAAAAAAGCACATGTCAAGATGGGTAAGAGGACGGCACAAAACGTGAAATAATTGAGGTGAAAATGCTTCAAAAATGCTGGGAAATTTGAAAGTGGGAAAAGAACAACAGATTGCTTTACAGATTATTCATCAGATGAGGCATATTCTGGACAGTCCGAAGGGCAGTAATAATGCAAAATGCGACTCCTCTTATTCTGATAAATCAACCTTCATTTTGTTGGCTTGGTTGCTTTGACATGGAATGGAGAGAGGTTGGGGGGGATTCCCTTTCTTGCACGGCAGTGCTCGAAAAAAGTAACATTTCCAAACATGTGGGCTTGCCAGAGCTTTGTGTGAAAGCAGCATACCTTTGAGAAGGATGACATTTTCTAGGTGAAAAGTTACTCAGCTGGTTTCATGAGAAGGTGTTTCTCCACCGAGGCATCGGAAGAGAGAACGTGTTGATAGCTGCACAGCCAAGCGGTTCTGCATGAAGCCAGTCATACATGCGAGCACTTGTCCCTCCCCCATAAATTTCAATCATCTTCTCTGTGCGTTTGTTTGTTTGTGTGTGTGTAGAAATAGAGATAATGTTATTCGCCAAGATTTCTTCCACACACATCCTTCCCCTGTGGCTGACAATGGCCATAACTGCAAACGCAAAGCCTTCCCAGAAATTTCTGAGGGAAAATGTCAATCTGTCAGAAATGTCACAAGAGGAGGATATATCGGCCTATCTGTTACCACTTGCTAATTACTGAGCTGGCTGCTCATTATCATAAATCTTGGCATAAAAGCTTGTGATGAGATCCACGGGAAAATCCCACCCCACCTCCCAAGGAAAGCAATATTGAAGGAGAATCTTAAAGATGCTTGGCAACCGAGCCACACAATATAGAAAAGCTTTGGTCTCCATGCTTTGGTCACCTGCGTTGGCTACCAAATGTTTCAGGGATTCGCCATGGCCCTCAAAGGCCGTATTGCTAGAGGGAACCTGTCAGCATGGCAATGGAGGAGATGCACGTGGCTGATGAAGTAAACAATAATTTCAATAAGTGACAGAAAAGTGCAGACACAGATTTGAGCTGCAAACTGAGGTACACATTCCTTGGAGTAAGTCCCATTGAATTCCATGGGCCCTACTCTTGAGTAAGATATGTGACCAGTTTCACTGCACAGACATTTTTTAATTTCTATTATTATTATTATTATTATTATTATTATTATTATTATTATTATTATTATTATTATTATTATTATTATTATTATTATTATTATTATTATTATTATTATTATTATTATTAAAGTTACAATCCTCTGGTCACATAAAAGAATAATTACCTATAAATACAGTTACACTTCCAATAATTTTCTTATCTATAGTATGCTTATAATATTTGAGGATTTATATATGTTTTACTTCTAACCCTACAGTTATTCAAACTAACCGGAGTTTCAGCCCATTTTTTCCATTTGATTTTCTGCACCAGAGGCCAACAAGGGGTGCCATTCTTCTATAAATTTATCTAGTTTTATTTTACCCCTATAGAGTTTAATGCGACAGGTCAGTTTTTCCATCAGAGCCAGTCTCCATATTCTATTTTGAAATCTTTGCAAGGACAAGTCCTGAGCATCCTTCCACCGCACAAACACACCTGGCATGTTTTTTTTTCTACAGGTAAGGGCACAGCTTATAGGCATCAATGGTTGACGTCCACACATCATCATTATTCATTGCTGTGTTATGAAGCAATGAAAGACAGTCATATCAGAAGCTGGAAAATTTCTCTCTCTCCCCCTCTCTTTCTTGGACTATTAGGCAGGGGATTCTGGGAGTTGTAGTCCTGTAATACCCTGCTAAGAGTATTATAGGTATTTCCAGTCTTGGCTTTTCAGCTGTTAGTACAGTAGACTTTGAAGTGAAGTAGGAAGATGGAAGACTAATCAAGTAAAACAGGGCGACCTGCATACAGGACAGATTTCTGTGGCTATGGAGAAATTCAATCAACGCAGTGTTTTTGTCCATGTGATTTATGCCCCACCGTGTGTACAAAATAAGAGCTACAGTGGACCCTTGACTTACAGACGGCTTGACTTACAGACTTTTTGAGTTACAGACTTCTCTGGCCACAAAATTTAGGTTTGACTTGCAGCCTGAGAATTGACTTACAGACCAGAAAAAAACCAAAATGGAACAAAAACGGCCTGTTACGGGATTAATCAGTTTTCAATGCACTGTAGGTCAATGGAGACTTGACCTACAGACTTTTGGACTTGAGAACCGCCTTCCAATACGGATTAGGTTCTCAAGTCAAGACCCCACTGTAGTTAATGGGTGCATTAATGCTATTGAAATAGCCTGCATTTGGTCAAAAGCAGTCTTTTTAACGTTTTAAATTTGTTTGAACTTTTTCTATAGTACGTATATGCTCATAATTTTAAATTGTGCAACACTCTGATTTGAATAAAGAAATCAAGGTGTTATTGGACTACAGCTGCCACACACCTGCCCTGGAAGCATGGTTAGGCATGTTGGGAACCGTAATCCACCATCATTTGGTGACCCAAGGTTGAGATGTATTGTGGTAATGGGTGATTGTATCACAAAACGAAGCTTTGGCAAAGCAAAATTTACTTGGTTGCAGGACTGGTCTAAGATGCTTGGTGACTGAGAAGGAGCAAGAAATGCCCTCTTTCTCTTTAAGGTCATGTCGCATAATAAAAATAATTGTGTGTTGCCAAGTCAATTCTGACTTACAGTGACCCTTTCCGGGGTTTTCCAAGTAGAGAAAACTCGGACGTGGTTTACCGTTCCTTTCTTCTAGGGGTGCCCAGGTACTGTGCAGCTTGCCCAAGACCACACAGGCTGGCTCTACTCACAGGAGGCACTGTGGGGGAATCGAACTCCCACCCTCTGGCTCTGCAGAGAGATACCTAACCCACTGAGATATCCAGTCAGCTATGGTACATAATATCGACAAGTCAAACAAGCTATTTTGTTCCCAGAGGTAGGTAGGTAAATGGATGGATGGATGGATGGATGGATGGATGGATGGATGGATGGATGGATGGATGGATGGATAAATAAATAAATAAATAAATAAATAAATAAATAAATAAATAAATAATGAATGAATGAATGAATGAATGAATGAATGAATGAATGAATGAATAAATAAATAAATAAATAAATAAATAAATAAATAAATAAATAAATAAATAAATAAATAAATAAATAAATACAGTCCTACAAGTCTTTCTTTCTCTATATCCCTGGTACTAAAAGGACAGTACTACAGAACTGATAATTTTAATAAAGTGTCATTTTATTGCAATGCACCAGATTTACTGCCTCTAAAAATAGGGCTGGCTCTTGGGTTGGAAAAAACACACAAAGGACTGGGCAAAGGAGAATTTTTGGATATAGAGGACACTCAGTCTAAGGGGAAAAACATCTTTAGTAGTACACTGCTCAGAAACTTTCTACACCATTGTGTGATCCCAGCCAACTCCATAGTCTCTCTGCAAACATCCAAAGGAGTTTGCTTATTTTGCACCTCAGGGAATGGTTCCACATAGCTCGGTACACAGTCAGTCAATGACCGTTAAACCTCCAGAGTCGCCAGCCGCCATGACCATGCTGCCAGGGATGATATTGGCTACTGTGATGGTAGTCATTTTTTCAAAGTTTAGTCCTTCCTGGATATTTAAAATTTATTTAGGTTGCTGAGTTGCCATTGCTGTTTTCAAGAGCATCCATATCACTAGATGTTCCTTTGCAGGAAACGAAATTGATCGCCTCCCTTTGGTCTGGGATACCTATGCATGTGGCAGAATGAGATGCAAGAGTTACTACTAATCAGAGCTGGGCACAAGCCAGTTTGTCCCAGTTTCTAAATAAATGAAAGACCTTAGAAAAGATCGCTGTAGGTCAGAATCAACTTGATGATACTTAATGATTAGAGATGGGCAGGAACCAGTTCATCTCAGTTTTTAAAGGTGGCAAAACAGGTGCAGCTGCTCCCCTCTCCTGCCTCCTCAGCCAATCTCACCAGGCCCAGCTTGCTTGCTTTCCCCACCTCTTTGGCTAATCTCCCAGTCAGGAGGAAGAGCACAGACTTCTTTGCCCTGCCCTTTTCTCTGATTGGGAGATCAGCCGAGAGGGCGGAGCAGAGAAGCCTGAGCTGCTGCCGGGATTGGGAGATCAGTTGAACATCATGGATAATCAATGTTATTTAGTGCCTCTTCGGTTACTACATTCTCTCTGGAATATAGCTCAGAGTAGTGCTGTGCTTGGTTCTGGATGATCATGCCTGCAGAATACTTCAAGGGAGCAGATTTCTTCTGTATTGGACCTAAAGCCTGCTTGATACCATCATACATTCCCTTGATATTAGTTGTGCCCACTGCTATCTGTATCTGAGAGCAGAGCTGAAGCCAATAATCATTGGAACATCTCCTGGCAGCCTGTTGGACTTGGCTATGAGCAGCTCGAAGAGCCTGCAAGTTATATTCATTAGGACAGTCTTTGTATGCTGCTAGGGCTCTCCTCTTTTCCTCAATGGCTGGCATCAGTTCCTCTGAATGGGCTTTGAACCAGTCTGCTGTCTTTTTGGTCTTCTTGCCAAATGTGGACAAGGCGGTGTTATAAACAGCATTCTTGAAATAACTGTGTAAACAACTGAAGGAATTATAACTATAGTGAGGCATGAGAAACAAAGATTAGTAATTCAATTCAGTATCACAAGGCAGCTTCATGCTATGCCACACATTGGAGAGGAACAACAATCATCATGGATTTTCCTCCATAAATGCAAACTGGCACAAGGCTGGCTTGGCTCGGTGAGAACACAATTTAGAAATTTTCTCTGTGTCTTCTTAATATGCTTAGAGGCTAAGGAAGTCATTCTCTTTAATATATTTTGTTACTTTTAAGAATGTTAATATTTTAAGAGATGCATTCTCAGCTTTTTGATTATGCCTATTTAGGCTATAAGCTCTTGAAGTTTTAGAACGTCATTTAAACATTCTTTGTGATATTTTAATTGTACTTTTTTTGCTACAGTATTTCGGATTCAGATATGACTTAAGTACTTGTCTGCAACGGGAGTTTAGTTTTCATATATTTTTTAAATATTTGCGTCTACAGTTCTTACATAGCTATAAGACCTTTGTATTTTTACAGCTTTGAAGTATTTTTGTGTGTATGGTATATGGAAGAAGATAAATAAAACTTGTAGAATTAGACAAGTTGATGTTGCTTGGAATTATTGCTACCATGAAAATACTTATTCCTTGATATTCAGATGAATTTTGATATGATTGTCAGTGATTGTCTTGTTTGCATTCTGGAATCAATCCTTAACTGGGATAAATGCCAGCTGTGATAAACACAGGCTTCTGGTTTTCACCCAGAAATTTATAAAGTTTTGAAATGTCAAAAATGGTCTCAATCAAAATAAATAAATAAATTGCTGAGTACTCCTTCCATCTTCAACTTTTTAGGCCCAGTTCAAGATTGTAATTCTAGTTTATAAAATCCTTGAACGGCTCGAGGCCCCATTATTTGTCAGAGCACATTTCCCTCAGAACATCAACCCATACCACCTGTTCCTCATAGGCCTTGTTTCTTCCTGTTGCCATGAGAAGACTGTAAAATGGCGCCCTCTCTGTTGTGGTCCCATCCTTATGGAACAGGCTCCTGCTAGAAGTGCATCAGCCCCCCCCCATCCTTTAAAAGAATGTTAAATACTGTACTTTTCCAAGAAGTGCTCAAGGACACCCACCCTTAAGTTCGTTTATATTTGTGTTCCCTGATTCCACCATCATCTGGGTTTCTAATTGTGTTCTCTGTTTTTGGGCGTTCATATTGGTCTCTTGTTGGGTCGCTGGGTTATTGTTTTCATGGCAAACTGCTTAGAGTAGTGCCCTGTGCTCAGCTGAGCGGTATATAAGTACTCAAAGCTAGTAAATTAATAATAAACTGATAATTCTCTCCTAAACCTCAGAGCCGATGAGGAGGCATGACTTATTCTAGCCTGCCCCAACTTGCTCGGGCTTGCTCTGCATGCTGGAGCCTGTCATGCAAAGATTCAGCCACGGTGGAGGAGAGATAAGTTGTTTGTCTCATTGAAACCATTGCGGCTTCCTTGCAATTCCTCAGAAGAGAGCGCCGGGTCCCCTCTGATTCTTGCATTCGGCAACATTAGTGGTGGAAGTTCCCTTCCCACTGCCTACTCATCCTCAGGAGTGTACCAATCATACTGAAACTCATCTTTTGCTTCACACCCCTCGACATTCAGAATGAATGGACTTCCTCTGAGGTACAACACTCTCAATTGTTCCAGTTCTTGCTTTCTTTCATATTACATTGCAGGCTCCGTCATCCTCCTGCCCTTAGAAGGACTTTTTAAAAAAACCTCCTTGATCGCTTGAATGTGTTTTCCAGCTTTAATGATGGAGAGATTGCTGTCTTTCTCCGAACTTATGTTCTCTTTGAGGAAGAGGTTTGGAATATCTGAAAGCTGACCTTAAACTATTTTAATGGGCCAGCCACAATCTTGGCAAACCCTGGCCGAAATCCTCTTGCACGGTTACATAAAAGGCATAACTTTTAGTGGCAAATCATCCTAAGTTAAGAAATCTATGGAGGCATTCTCAACTTCTGGAGACGTCAAGAGTTCGATTCCCCACTGGGCCTCTGTCATGATTCCACATGGCCTCTGATTGTTTCACCAAACTAGCTCACGCTATGTGACCGCCAGCTGCCACCAGTTGATTTCATCAACAATACCTATAATTAATGATAGATCTCCAGGCCATATGTCATTTTAAAAGAACCCAAAAGAAATTGTTTATTCATACAGGTGTTGACAGAACAAGCCATGTTGTTAACTCTTAAACATTCTTCTTTATACACCCTCAACCATCATTCTCCTGCCCAAACTCCAAAACTCTCTCAGCTCTCTAACGATTCCCAACAGGGGTTGGACTTGATGATCCATAGGGTCCTTTCCAGCTCTGCAGTTCTAAGGTCGTCGTCGTCGTCGTCGTCATCATCATCATCATCATCATCATCATCATCATCATCATCATCATCATCATCATCATCATCATCATGCTGAATAGTACAACTTGGTGTACAACAAATAATGCCCATGGAGATTTAGTAGCCCTCAAATGATGTTATGTTACCACTGTTATTTCGTTATTTAATGGTGTAGCATGCCGTCTTCTGTTAGCCACCACTTTTCTAATGTGCAAGTCAGTGCTTCCCAGCCTTGGATCCCCAGATGGTCGTGGACTACAGTTTCCAGAAATCCTGGCCAGCCCAGCTAGTGGTGAAGACTTTTGGGAATTTTAGTCCAAGAACATCTGGAGACTCAAAGCTGAGAACCACTGGTGGAAGTGGAATGTCCAGTGCTAAGATAATAAGACTTCTTGGAATGCTTGATTAAGGAGCTTCAAGATGGAGCAACAGGCCTGGAAAGAACACTGTATTCTAAAAGAGAGCTAATAAAGAAGCCAACAACAGCATCCTTCTGTTATTAATGAAGGGAAAACATCCCTAAGCTTCCTTGATGTAGCTCTCCTTAAACATGCCAATTCAAATAACTCCTGTTCTGCAAAATTAATTCATCCCCCTGTTGTGTTAAATATTAACTGGAGCAAAATGGCATTTCTTTCCTTAGTTGGCACTCTCTCACACTTGTTGTTGTTTAGTTGTTGTCGTGCCCAACTCTTCATGACCCCATGGACCAGAGCCAAAGTACTGGAGCCTGAGCTTCAGGATCTGTCCTTCCAGTGAGCACTCAGGGTTGATTTCCTTCAAAATGGATAGGTTTGTTCTCCTTGCAGTCCAGGGGACTCTCAAGAGTCTCCTCCAGCACTACAATTCAAAAGCATCAATTCTTCGGCGATCAGCCTTCTTTATGGTCCAGCTCTCGCTTCCATACATTTCTGAGGCTCCAATCCTTTGGCCATCTTATGAGAAGAGAAGACTCCCTGGAAAAGACCCTGATGTTGGGAAAGTGTGAAGATGGGAGGAGAAGGGGATGACAAAGGATGAGATGGTTGGACAGTGTTATCGAAGTGACCAACATGAATTTGACCCAACTCCGGGAGACAGTGGAAGACAGGAGGGCCTGGTGTGCTCTGGTCCATGGGGTCACGAAGAGTCAGACATGACTTAATGACTAAACAACAACAGAGTAATTAAAATACACTAAACGAGGCAAAACATTTAAAACTTAAAAAACTAAAAAAAAAGGCATTCAGGGAGTCAGCCATGGTTGTTAAAAGCCTGACTGAAGAGGTGAGTCTTCAGCTATCGGCAGAAGGATAAAAAAAGGGGGTGGACTTACCTCTCAAGGGAAAGCATTCCAGGACCTGGGAGCAGCCACAGAGAAGGCCCTGTAACCATGTGACAATTTTCTATAGTTTTGGCTCTACTTGTTTATAATTCATATTGTAAACAGGGTCTGCAAATCAACAAACAAACACAGGCCTCTGTGCTTGCAGACAGGGAGTTGTCTCTGCCTGCCGAAAATCAATGGTTGTCTAGCGGTGGGGGGGAAGTGGGCTTGTGAACTTTCTTTTGTGTGGGGCCAACAGGGTGGGGTGGCCTCAGAGAGGATGCTGAACAAGGTGACTTGCTCTGTCTTCAAAAGCTTTCCACTTCCTCTTCGCTTGAGCGAGTGAAACCTTTAAAGAAAGCTCCCTTCTCCCTTCTTGCCAAGGTGATAGCCTCAAAAGTACTTGGTGTGGTACCAGGGCTTCCTCCAGCTTTGTGTGATGTGTCACCTTGCCAAGGTGAGGAGTTCACAGGAAGGCTCCTTCTTGTCTTGCACCCATCAGAATAAAGGTATAAGTTGATTGAATTCAATGTATTCGTGAAGGCTTTCACGACCGGGATCTAGTGGTTGTTGTGGGTTTTTCGGGCTCCTCGGCCATGTTCTGAAGGTTCCTCTTCCTAAAGTTTTGCCAGTCTCTGTGGCTGGCATCTTCAGAGGATGGGAGTAGCACTCTGTGCTCTGATGCAGTTTGTTTGGAAGTTGAGTACTATAGCTGTTGGATGTGTTTTTGTTGTGGGTGTATTGTTGTCATAAGGAGGAGAGATTATCTGTCACTGCGATTGATGGGTGTCGTTAGCTGGTCTTTTGTGTGTAGTGATCACCAGTCCTTGTGGCTGGGTTTACAACTGCTCTGTAAGCCCCTCCCCTTCAATTCCTACTCATTCTTTCCAGTTGACCAAACTTGGTTATAGCTGGTGGTAGGTAGTGCTGGTTGAAACGAAAGACACAGATCCTTGGACCGCTTGTCCACTCATGTGAAGAGGGGTGACCAGAACATTTCTCTGCTTGCAGGACAAGACCGCAAGAAATTCCCTGAAATAGAACAGGACTAGCTTGTTTCCTTTGGGAAATACAATGTTTTGCTCAAAATTGCCTAGGATGGCAAGGGTGGTGGCATAGCTTCCAGGCATCGAACTAAGGAATTCATCTTTTAAAACTGGAGATGCGACACATTTTTACCTCAAAGCATGTTCTCTCTCTCCGAATGATGGCTGGTGCAAATACGACACCCTGTTTTGTTTGAAATTCAACTTCATCAGAATTAGAATCGTCACATTAGGGGAAGATAAACGGAAATATTTTCAGGCAAATTAAAAATGAAACAATTTGCTCTTTTTGTTGTTCATCTTAATTTCAGTTCATAGGGGTTTTTTTGTTTCGAAAAAAAAACGCACAAGCTTTCCTCTAGGAAAAAAGTGGCCCTATGTTGCATTTGGAGAGGTTAATGTGTGAAGAATAAAAGAACTGAGAGATTTGAAATGAAGCGTTGACCAGCATGAATTCTTCTCATTAAAAGGGTTTATAGTTTATTTAACTTTCTCTGGAAAATTGCTAGATTAATTTATTTAAAATATTTTTACCTTGCTTTTCTCCTTTAAAAGGTGGCTTACATCATGAAAAGACAATATTTAAAGCTAGCAACAGCAAATATACAGATACTAAAAGGAATCAAACAGAAGCCACACAGAAACAACATCAAAACATATTCAAAGCAATAAGGCACAGCAATCCATTAAAAACCCCCACTCAGGCTACCAGTAATTAAGGAGAAGCTTGCCTGAAGGACTTTACCTGCTTGCGGAAGGACAGCAAAGATGGGTCAGCCTGGCCTCCAGTGGGAGGGAGTTCCAAAGTCTGGGAGCAGCCACAGAGAAGGTCTTCTCCTTTGTATGCATTATTGTAAGGGTGCTGGGACTGAGAAAACCTGATGATCTTGTTTTAATTGAGTTTTATTGTTGTTTTGTTGTTTTATTGTTATTTTATTTGAATATTATTCGTTTTGTCATGTATATTGGGCTCTTTTGATGTGTTCGCCACCCATAGTAATGGCCTTCCCATTACTATGGGAAGATGGTGGGATATAAATAAAAACAAAACAAAACAAAACAAAATAGACAGACGGATGGATGGATGGATGGATGGATGGATGGATGGATGGATGGATGGATGGATGGATGGATGGATGGATGGATGGATGGATGGATGGATGGATGGATACACAGACAGAGACAGACAGACAGACAGACAGACAGACAGACAGACAGACAGACAGACAGACAGACAGACAGATCAGTCTTAACATTCAGGCGAGCTCATAAAGGGAGATGTGGTCTTTGATATAGGTTGGACTCAAGCTGTTTAGGACTTCATAGGTTAAAACCATCACTATAACCTTTCGTTTGGGGATGGCTGTAATGTGAATGAGCTACACATCAGATTCATCAGGCAGTGCTACCATAGATGCTGGTTTGGTCTCTAAGATACAGTAGAAAGATACATGGTGAAATTTTTCATTGTAAAGGAGAACTGAAAGGGGAGAATGCGCTGCCTCCTCCAATAAAAGAAACTGTGTTGATAGAATAAAAAGAGGGGGTGAAAGATACGGAAAAGAGCGTGATTAAAGATGAAAGGGTTAAAACAGAGATTTGTCTAGTGGAAGAAGGAAAGGGAAAGGAGGAGGAGCTAAAGTTCCCAGTATGGGAGGTGGAGATAAAAGAAGGGACGGGAGAGAGAATCTTCAATGTACCGAGATACCCGAGTAGAGATAAAAGGCAAAAGGTATATAAGTGAACGCACAATCTTTAGAGGATTTCCTGAACTTAAAGGTGGGAGGTCTGTTACCAGGTCCTACCCTGGGAAAGGAGGAGGTAACTATAATGGAGATGATGAAATGGACAGTGGTGATGTTTCCAAGAGGACGTGGTTGCTCAAAGAAGGTAATACGTCCAGATTCAACTTTCAACAAGCCTCCACTCGAGGGAGATTGGGCATGCCACCCGTGCTGTGGCACGATTTGTGCAGTATGGAGTGCACCCTTAAGGAAGCCAATGGGCAAGGAACGGTTTGGTCTGGCTCCCCAGTATCGAGAGACAACGTTAGTAAAAATATAGTCACAGAACCAAATGGACATTTACCAGAGTTGAGTTATTTTGATCCTACTGAAGTTGTTGTCGATTGCTGTCCTCTGAAGATGCCGGCCACAGAGACTGGCGGAACGTTAGGAAGAACAACCTTCAGAACACGGCCAAAGAGCCCGAAAAACCCACAACAACCATTGTTGTTGATTCTCCGGAAACTAAGTTCAATAAACCTGTTAATGTTTCGAAGGAGCCTCTGTGTGATTTCCCTGCACAAAATGTGGAACTGCCAAAAATGTATAAAGAACCCAGTCACATTCATGATCACTGGCCTGTTTTCACAACCATTATGAGGGCTTAGTCAGGCAAGGAAGAGTTGGGTCCTTGGGGGGGGATACAGTTAGCATTGTCTAACTGGTTTGGCCTTGTGGGCTCTGCAGCAGCTGTTTGAAGGTCAAAAGAAAATAAAGGGTGATTATTTGGGATGCCCTAGGAGTGGAGGAGCTGTTACCACACTTAGACAACATGGCGTCCAGCCCAGCAGATGGACAAAGTTGGAAAGCATGTGTACAGCCAAGGCAGTAGCTATGCACCCAGCCCTATAAGACAGTCTCTGTGGACCTCGGTAGTCCTCATTTTTTGCTACCTGACTTTATCATGGTCGTAATCATCATGGATCATCAAGTCCTGCCATTCTCAATGGGGCCATATGGTCATCCAGGGCTCCTTGGCACATTTGAAGAGGCCAGAGACTGGAAACAATTTTTCACACACCACCTTATAAGATTCATTATGTGACTTAGGCAATACGGGTTCAGCCAATGTTTCTTTCATATTGTAATCAGTTGTATTGGCTCTTGCCTTTCCATTGGACCATTTCAGCAACGTGGAGAGGGGGGATTTGCTGCTTGGGTAACAGCCTATCCTCCATACTACTTTACCCAGGTTTCATGCTCTGGAGAGGACCCTTCTCGATACAGAGCATGTTACCATAGTCTCTTGAGACTGAAGGATGCCTATGATTGTGTTTATAGCTGTGGCTAAAAAAAAGTTTGACAATGCCTTGACAATGTCAAGACAATTCAGACTTATCGCTATCCTTTCCAGGGCCCAATCCCACCTGGCCTCCAGAACTGGCCAGGCCACCTATTGGACTCGATGTTGGGTAGTCTCTGTGACTGGTACAATGCCAACGCTGGGGATGGTACCTGGTAAGTAGCCCAGCTGGGTTTTTTGGGGAGGGCAGGATTGGAATCGGGTCACGGCGACACCGCCAAAACAAATATGAAATGTCCATGTCTATTAACAATTCACGATGACAGACCAAGAGAAAATACATTGACCAAAATCCTGTTGCTTTGTGTAGAGAGCCGCAACTAGAGAAAGGCCATTGGCTTAGCAGGGATTTGATGACTCAACTCCTCCATAAGTTCAACTGATTCAATGGGCCTTCTCTAGTTGCAACTGACTATGCTAAGCAATTCCAGCCATGGAGTTTTATGTTATTATGTTCCACTATAGCTCCAGAGTCCAGTAAAAAATTGCCAATTCTTTATTGATAGTTATTCACAACTATTTACAATTAACGTCTGTTCAAAGCTTTATCAGTCTCAGGCTTCCTGTCTCAGTTTCCTTGTTCAGACATTTCTTATTTCTTTCTTTCTTTTTTTTGGCTGTTCACCCAATTTCGACCTCCCAGATTCTTTCCTTCCAAGATGTAATAACCTCATAAAGGAGTAACATCACAGATTTCTCTAGCGTGCAAACATAATAATTAAAACAATAAGTTATGATTATGATTAGTTCCAGGGCTGTAAAAATGACAAGGGATCTGTTGCACTACAAAGACTCACCAGTTTTATAGACCTTTAGCCTGAAGTCTACAAAAACGCCCCCAGAGGGTGCATGTGATTCGTGGGCTGCCATCTGTCCACGTCCATCTTGAACCTCATGGGCATGAACATGTAGAAATTCAAAGCCTGAAAGTCACAGATATTTTTTTTTAAATTATCTTTCACTTTCATTTTGCTTTCTTTCTGCTGTTTCTTCAGGCAAATTTCATTTCTTGTTTTTTTTTTGTGACGAGAAAGAAAAAAACAGTGCTGCTAAAATTTGATTTAAAACCATTTTCATTAAGGTTTCGTGTTCGCCTTTCCTTCTAAATTACAAACTGATTTTTTTTTTTTGGAAGGGAGTGGTTGGAAGGTGTGAGTGCTTCCCAGAAATCAGAAAGGGGAAATGAGGCCAAATTTTAAGCGACAGTGCTCCAGATAGTTGGTTATAAGGTGCCCATTCTTGTCGTAATCTATCTCAGCCGTGTGGTGACGGCGTGGTCTAGAGGTGGGCACAAACTTGAAAACCAGTGGTTTGTGATGGTTCGTGGCTACCAATGACCCACAAACCATCACAAACCCCTGGAAAACAAACTGGTTCTCAGTTTGCTGTTCAGGTTTGTGCAAGGGTGACCCATTCACCCCCTTCCCACCGCCCTCGTTGCCTCTCTGTCATCATCAGAGACAGCGGGCCAGCTTGCCTTCCAGAAGCAAGGCGTCCTGCCTATGTGCATGCGCCTGCAGACCAGCTGATATCTGGGCACATGTGCAGAGGCAGCACGTCCAGCTCCTGGAACAGAAGCCGGCCCGCCGTCTCTGACAACGGCGACAGGGAGGCATCCGCTTTGCCAAACACTTGGTTAGAAGTCCCGAGTGAAGCCTCAGCAACTTTTAATGCATTTAACTATTCCTCCTTCACCTCAAAAATCCCAGTTATTTACATCCACCCATCCTTTGGAGATGGCCCCCAAAGGGTTCCGATCCTACAGAACAGATCAGTTCTTCTGCAGTGGAAATAATAATAATAACAATAACAATAATTACAGTCAGCCACAGAGATCTGTTGCTACCATCAACAAGATAGGACTTGTGAAGGCCTGCAGGGCAGAAGCCACTTAAAGGAAGCATAGATCGTTTCCTTGCAGGGAAATTCTAAGGCACTGCGAGCTAGCTAAGTTTACCTAATAGTCAGAAGTCACACGTAATGCAAATGATAAACAGGGGGAAAAAGTAAGGTTTTTTTGGTTTTTTTAAAAGTACCTAAGTTGGCTTCTCCATCTGCCCCATTGTGAAGATGAGATACAATTCCCAGAAATAGGTTTGAGGACAGGGAACCCCCTGTACCCCTAAAGGCAAAATAGTTCTTTGGTGTGAAAAGACTTCTTTCTGTTGACACTTCACCATTCATTCAGCAAGACAGAACCGCTGGCAGGCAAAACAGGAGATGATGATGGATTGGAAAATTTTGATATATTTATATATACGTATATATAGGGGGTTTTTTTGGAAGCAAAAAAATCCACCCAGGTGTTTTTTTCTGGGTGACTTTTCATAAATCTTCATGGAGGAAAAATCACAAAGGCAGAGTGGGAGAATAACTTAATCATGTTGAGTTATTAAAAAGATTTACTGCAAGCTTCCCCTCCATGAGTTAATTATTTGGGTGGTCTTTTGAAAGTTGTTTGAAAATCATTGCTCCTATTCTTTTGGAAGTGTGAAACTTCTCGGTCCTATTAAAAGTTTACCAAAACAGCTTTTTGAAGTGAACACTCTGCTTCTCTGGTTTCTCTCTCTCTCTCGATAAAATAATCCATCAGAATGAGGAATGCTTCGTGCTTTTGTGTACTTTTGTGGTTGGTGATCTGTCAACGTTTTGAAAATGCCAGTTTTTTAAAAAGATCCTCCGTTTTGCACCGAGGAACCAACAGAGGTGATACGTAGGCCTGGTAGCCCAAAAGAAAACTGACTAACTAAAAGAAAACAAGGATCGTATTAAATTATGTAGTGTGTCTGCTACACAGTGTGATGATCAGGAAATATCAGTTGCACAAAGGAACAAAGGTGGGGGAAGGGGATAAACTTCCAGGGATAAGCCCAGAGAGCGGTTATGAGGAGAATATCATCACCTCAGCACAGCCTGAAGGCAATTCTCATGACAACCCATCTATGAAACATTTGACAGGATTCCAGACACTCGTTAAGACCATGATTTATATGAATTTAATATAGCTCCATAGAACACTCTCACAAAACTACCTAAGGAAACAACAACCCCTTCCAATAAAAGTGTGAACTTAGGGCAATCATGTAATGCTTGGGAAAAAAACCCCACACAAAACAACTTATGGAGGTATATATAGCTTTAATCTTCAAAGCGGCCGACGGCAGTTAGTTATTTAATTAACGAGGCCTGCAACACCCTGCTCTCCTCCCCATGCGTTTTCTCCACCCGGGACCTCCAGCACAATGTCAAATAATATATTTGCTTGCAGTGCAATGGCTGCAAGAGGCATCACTGGGTGTGACTGGAGTTGATATGCTATATCTGCGCAGATATCCCCTTCACGGATTGCTGCCTTGTCGTGGCAAAGGGGCTTGAGTAACTCAGAGAAGCTATGGGCTATGCCGTGCAGGGACACCCAAGACGGACAGGTCATAGTGGAGAGTTCTGACTAAATGCGATCCACTCCAGTAACTTTGCCAAGAAAACTCTATGGACAGGAACAGTCATGTTGGTTGCTTCAGTGACACTGTACAGCATAACAAGATTCAAGGAAAATATATTACACCTCTCTTAAAAGACATGACAAGCCAATCAGACTCGGACTACTGTAACCAATTGTTAATTGATCAAAATCGGACTGCTACAGAACTGGTAATGAAATTTTGGGCGGGATGCCATAATAGTCAGAATAGATAGCCAAACCCTTAGACATTGGTCTTATATTGTTATATTAGTAGTTTTATTGCTTTTTGTTGATTTGATTTGGCTTTTGGTTGACTGTGACCAAACTCCAGGAGCCAGTGGAAGGCAGGAGGGCCTGGCGTGCTCTGGTCCATGTGGGTCACGAAGAGTCCAACACGATAAGATCCGAATATCTGCCACATGTTCACTCAGCCCTCCCTCGGACTGGCTGGTCCACTGAACTGTTGTCACACACCACCAGCAGCCCTCCTGCTTTGGCTGTGGGCCAATCTGGGCAGCAGTTGCTCAGCAACTCCCAACCCACCTCCCCTGGCAGCCGACCATTCCAATGAGGAGGATTCTCTCCCCACAGAGGGTGAGTGGTTGGCTGCTGGGGGGGCGGGGCAGGCCAGCTCCTGCCCGGATTGGTCTGCTGCCAGAGTAGGAGGACCACTGGAGGCATGTGAGAACCAGTCAGTGAACCAGCCGATCTGGGGGAAGGCTGAAGGGATGCACAGCAGCTGTGTTGCCATGAGGAGCTATTCGGATGTAGGGACCCAAACCATTCGGTGCCCTTCTCTCCTCCTAACAATACCGGTGAGGTTCCGTGCCAAAGGGACTCCATATGCTGATTTTAACTTAGTTTTGAACTTTCTCAAATGTCAATATACTAGCTTACCACACACTTTGAAATACAATAGACTTTAGGCATCCTTCAGTCTCGAGAGATGATGGTAATGTTACCAATACAACAGAAAACCTCGCTTAATCTAAACCAGTGGTTCTTAACCTTGGGTTACCCAGGTGTTTTTGGACTGCAACTCCCAGAAACCTTCACCACCAGATGTCCTAACTGGGGTTTCTGGGAGTTGCAGTTCAAAAGCATCCGAGTAACCCAAGGTTAAGAACCACTGATCTAAAATAATCCTTTGAGAACCATGTGGAAAAATGCAAACACTTCGCAGTATCTCCCACCGAAACATAGGTTCACCTCATGAAGATGGAATGCATCATCCGGGGGGGGGGGAAGTCCTTCCTATAGAAGTTGTTTCCCAGAAAGACAGGTTGTTGTTGCTGTTGTCATTGTCGTTGTCCTTCTTCAAATCCCCGTTCTTTATGTTCACAGTACTGTGGCACCTTCCAACTTGACACATAAATCATTGGAAAGGATGATGAAGTTGACCCTTTCCAGAAATGAGCGGTCGATGAAGAGTATTTCTTTAACAATGTGGTGAAGCCTTGTCTTGTTCAGAGGAAGAAAGATGGCATTTAAAGAAATCAACCTTATTATGTCCTAATGACAGGTATAATTGGGAATGTCAGTCTCTAAATAATGGAGGAGAGGAAGATGATGATGAAAAAATGGTTCTGGTTTGTTGTAGGGCCTTTTATTTACTGCCTCCCGAATGTTCTACTGTCCTTCCTTCATCCAAGTAATTGAAGCCCCCGAGCTATACTGGACAAGGCAGGGCCTAATTGGGCCAGAGTCTCCATCATTTCCTTTCTTACAATTGGCCTTAATCAGGTTGTTTGTGGGGAGTGGGGGTCAGTAGCCAGTGGCCGGCTTGGACCGGAGTCTTGCGAGACTGTCAACGATCAGAGAACAAGGACTCCTTTTGGGTTTCAGTGAGAGAAGGTGGATGAATGCTGGTAATTGACATAGTGACAGCCATGTCTGTTGGAAGTGCATGGGGAGTGGACACCAAGTAATGAAAGACATAGAAGCGACAGGCGGACGAGGCTGTGGCCCAAGAGAATGGAGAAAAGAATAATGGATGGTGTGGAGAACTGACCATTGTGGTTAGGATATATCACACCTGCCCTCACACAAAGAAAGAAAGAAAGAAAGAAAGAAAGAAAGAAAGAAAGAAAGAAAGAAAGAAAGAAAGAAAGAAAGAAAGAAAGAAAGAAAGAAAGAAAGAAAGAAAGAAAGAATAGCAACCTTCCACCATTATTGTAGAGTGCAGAGGGCTGTAAATTTTAACCTTGTATCAATCACTCAAGGTAGTTCTTGCACTAATGGGGTTACATATACAGTGGTGCCTCGCTAGACGATTACCTCGCAAAACGGTTAATTCGCAAGATGATGTTTTTTTGCGATCACTATAGCGCTTCGCAAAATGGATTTCCCTATGGCCGATTTTCGCTAGATGATGTTTCGGTCCGTGCTTCGCAAGATGGTTTTTTTTTGGGGGGGGGACAGTTTTTCGCAAGACAACGATTTTGGCAGCTGGGTCCACGCTTCGCAAAACGGTTTTTAAGGGATGGTTTTTCAAAAGACAGCAATTTTGACAGCTGGGTACGTGCTTCGCAAAATGGTTTTCCTATGGGCGATTTTCGCAAGATGACGATTTTCCCCCCATTGGAACACATTAAATAGATTTCAATGCATTCCAATGGGGAACTGCATTTCGTAAGATGATGTTTTCACAAGACAGTGATTTTTGCAGAACGAATTAACATCATCTTGTGAGGCACCACTGTAAATTGAATGACTGACTGCATTACAGAATGACAGAATGATAGAATGAATACACAAACAAACAGAATTTCAGGTGAGTACCCTTCTGAGAAGCTAATTGGGACCAAGGAACATCTTGGATTTTCTTCTAGGGATTCAATATTCCTTTTAAAAGCAGATGCCAGGTTGCTGTTCCAAGTAACATGAATAAACACAGCAGATCTGGGAATGGAGACGGATGCGATCACTTTTCAAACAAAGGCAATGTATTTAACTTTTCTCTCTCTCTCTCTCTCTTTCATTTGCACTCTCTCTTTTAATAATTCAGAACTGTGTGTTTCCAGAAGCTGTAATTACACATTGATGGCGCAAGCCGAGCTTCATCCCAATGTTTATACCTAAATAAAAAGCGTATGCTCCGTGGCAACAGTATAAGATAGGACATGCCTTCTTAATTTCCCCAGAATAGGTCCCAAGATTCTTCTGCCAAACAAATCCAACTGGAGCTGGTTAGGGAGCGTAAATGCAACCAGCCAGTTAGCCAATTGGAGTTTCCACACCTTTTGTTTTACTTAAAGCAATAATTGTGTTCTAATTTCATCATGCCGAACGCACTTGTTTCATCACCTCATGCCTGCGAGGGGGAAAAAAAAAAGGAAAAGAGAAGAGAGAGAAGGGAGACAACAAACGCTTTCAAAAATTAATTTTCGTTTTATTGTTTGCAGGCCCTGAACCAACTTAATGAGACCGTCGCTGACATTGCAGGTGTGTGTTGGTGTGAAGAAACCTAGTTGATGGTTGTGCCAGGATGAAAGTGAACGTATGTGTGTGTGTGTTTAGTCGTTTAGTCGTGTCCGACTCTTCGTGACCCCATGGACCAGAGCACGCCAGGCCCTCCTGTCTTCTACTGCCTCCCGGAGTTGTGTCAGGTTCATGTTGGTTGCTTCGCAGACACTGTCCAGCCATCTCATCCTCGGTCGTCCCCTTCTCCTCTTGCCATCACACCTTCCTAACATCAAGGTTTTTTCCAAGGACTCTTTTCTTCTCATGAGATGGCCAAAGTACTGGAGCCTCAGCTTCAGGATCTGTCCTTCAAGTGAGCATTCAGGGTTGATTTCCTTTAGAACTGATAGGTTTGTTCTCCTTGCAGTCCAGGGGATTCTCAAGAGCCTCCTCCAGCACCACAATTCAAAGGCATCAATTCTTCGGCGGTCTGCTTTCTTTATGGTCCAGCTCTCACTTCCATACATCATGACAGGAAAAACCATAGCTTTGACTATTCGGACTTTTGTTGGCAAGGTGATGTCTCTGCTTTTCAAGATGCTGTCAAGATTTGTCATCGCTTTCCTCCCAAGAAGAAGGCGCCTTTTAATTTCAGGGCTGCTGTCTCCATCTGCAGTGATCATGGAGCCCAGGAAGATAAAATTTGACACTGCCTCCATATCTTCCCCTTCTATTTCCCAGGAGGTGATGGGACCAGTGGCCATGATCTTAGTTTTTTTGATGTTGAGTTTCAGACCGTTTTTTGCACTCTCCTCTTTCACTCTCATTACAAGGTTCTTTAATTCCTCCTCACTTTCTGCCCTCATAGTGGTATCATCTGCATATCGGAGGTTGTTGATATTTCTTCCGGCAATCTTAATTCCGGCTTGGGTTTCTTCCAGTCCAGCCTTCCGCATGATGTATTCTGCATATAAGTTAAATAAGCAGGGGGACAATATACAGCCTTGTCGTACTCCTTTCCCAATTTTGAACCACTCAGTTGTTCCATGACCAGTTCTAACTGTTGCTTCCTGTCCCACATATAGGTTTCTCAGGAGACAGATAAAGTGGTCAGGCACTCCCATTTCTTTAAGAACTTGCCATAGTTTGCTGTGGTCCACACAGTCAAAGGCTTTCGCATAGTCAATGAAGCAGAAGTAGATATTTTTCTGGAACTCTCTGGCTTTCTCCATAATCCAGTGCAAGTTAGCAATTTGGTCTCGAGTTCCTCTGCCTCTTCGGAATCCAGCTTGTACTTCTGGGAGTTCTCGGTCCACATACTGCTGAAGCCTACCTTGGAGGATTTTGAGCATAACCTTGCTAGCATGCGAAATGAGTGCAATTGTACGGTAGTTGGAGCATTCTTTGGCACTGCCTTTCTTTGGGATTGGGATGTAGACTGATCTTTTCCAATCCTCTGGCCACTGTTGAGTTTTCCAAACTTGCTGGCATATTGAATGTAGCACCTTAACAGCATCATCTTTCAAGATTTTAAATAGTTCAACTGGAATGCCATCACCTCCACTGGCCTTGTTGTTAGCCAGGCTTTCTAAGGCCCACTTGACTTCACTCTCCAGGATGTCTGGCTCAAGGTCAGCAACTACATTGTCTGGGTTGTCCGGGATATCCAAATCTTTCTGATATAATTCCTCTGTGTATTCTTGCCACCTCGTCTTGACGTCTTCTGCTTCTGTTAGGTCCTTCCCATTTTTGTCTTTTATCATGTTCATCTTTGCGCAAAATGTTCCTCTAATATGTCCAATTTTCCTGAACAGATCTCTGGTCTTTCCTTTTCTGTTATCTTCCTCTATTTCTTTGCATTGTTCATTTAAGAAGGCCCTCTTGTCTCTCCTTGCTATTCTTTGGAAGTCTGCATTCAAGTTTCTGTAACTTTCCCTATCTCCCTTGCATTTTGCTTCCCTTCTCCTCTCTGCTGTTTCTAAGGCCTCGTTGGACAGCCACTTTGCTTTCTTGCATTTCCTTTTCTTTGGGATGGTTTTCGTTGCTGCCTCCTGGACAATGTTACGAGCCTCTATCCAAAGTTCTTCAGGCACTCTGTCCACCAAATCTAGTTCCTTAAATCTGTTCTTTACTTCCACTGTGTATTCATAAGGGATTTGTTTTAGATTATACCTGAGTGGCCCAGTGGTTTTTCCTAATCTCTTCAGTCTAAGCTTGAATTTTGCTATGAGAAGCTGATGATCAGAACCGCAGTCAGCTCCAGGTCTTGTTTTTGCTGACTGTATAGAGCTTCTCCATCTTTGGCTGCAGAGAATATAATCAATCTGATTTCGATGTTGCCCATCTGGTGATTTCCATGTATAGAGTCGCCTCTTGTGTTGTTGGAAAAGAGTGTTTGTGATGACCAGCTTATTCTCTTGACAAAACTCTATTAGCCTTTGTCCTGCTTCATTCTGAACTCCAAGGCCAAACTTCCCTGTTGTTCCTTTTATCTCTTGGCTCCCTACTTTAGCATTCCAGTCCCCTAGAATGAGAAGAACATCTTTCTTTGGTGTCAGTTCTAGAAGGTGTTGTAAATCTTCATAGAATTGTTCAATTTCAGTCTCCTCAGCAATGCTGGTTGGTGCATAAACTTGGATTATTGTGATGTTGAATGGTCTGCCTTGGATTCGCATTGACATCATTCTATCATTTTTGAGATTGTATCCCATTACAGCTTTTCCCACTCTTTTGTTGACTATGAGGGCTACTCCATTCCTTCTACGGGATTCTTGCCCACAATAGTAGGTATGATAATCATCTGAGCTGAATTCGCCCATTCCTGTCCATTTTAGTTCACTGATGCCCAGGATGTCGATGTTTATTCTTGCCATCTCCTGTTTGACCACCTCCAGCTTCCCAACGTTCATAGATCTTACATTCCAGGTTCCTATGCAGTATTCTTCTTTGCAGCATCGGACTTTCCTTTCACTTCCAGGCACGTCCACAGCTGAGCGTCCTTTCGGCTTTGGCCCAACCACTTCATTAGCTCTGGAGCTACTTGTACTTGTCCTCCACTCTTCCTCAGTAGCATGTTGGACGCCTTCCGACCTGAGGGGCCCATCTTCCAGCGTCATATCTTTTAGCCTTTTGTTTCTGATCATGGGGCATTCTTGGCAAAGATACTGGAGTGGCTTGCCATTTCCTACTCCAGGTGGATTGCGTTTAGTCGGAACTCTCTACTATGTCCTGTCCGTCTTGAGTGTCCCTGCACGGCATAGCCCATAGCTTCTCTGAGTTACTCAAGCCCCTTCGCCACGACAAGGCAGCAATCCATGAACGTATAGCATCCTGGTTTTGAGCTGCTCTTAAGAAAAAATGATCAACCCTGTCTACGGGAAAGGAGCAAAGCTGTGGGTGTCTGGAAAAGCAGGAACAGGGTGGGGCTCAACACTTGAGGGGCATCAGCAGCCCCCAATGTATTAGCCAAGTATACAAAATTTCTACTTAACTTCAAGTGTCCTTGGGCTTCGTCCAAAAAAAGTGGAAATCTGCATTCGGAACATTCCGAAGGTCCAACCGACACCGACATAAGATATGTGCATTGGAGATATTTAGTTCCTTTTCTGTCTGAAAAGATTGTATCCTGCCCTCTTGGTGGTTTTGTACCGTTCAGGGAAGCTAATAACCAGTAACGATGAAATGTAAGAAGATATTTAAAATGAAATTACAACAACGGAACAAGTCCGGATGTCCCCTAAAAATCCTGCTCGTGTTTCAACTCTTTGTCTATTCAGTTATTTTTTTTAAAAAAGTCTGATTTATGAATGTGGGATATTGTGCCTCTGCACCTGTGTTTCGAAAAGCCAAGAAATGGCCCAATATTGCTGCATAATATTGTCCCCACATTGCCAGCTGGAAAAAGAATGCTAAGCTTTACATTGCAAAGGGCAGACTGAATGTTGACAACACCAATGGCAGCAGTCAACATGGTCTATAGCAGTGGTCCCCAACCTTTGGCCTCCAGATGTGCTTGGACTACAACTCCCAGAAGCCTTCACCACCACCTCTGCTGGCCAGGATTTCTGGGAGTTGAAGTCCAATAACATCTGGAGGCCCAAGGTTGGGGACCACTGGTCTATAGGGTGCCCTCTTGTGCTCACTACTATACACAAAGTGACACCACACAAGGGAAAATCCCAGAAGTTGACTCCATTTATTTTTTAATCAATTAACCACCTCTCAGCCAAACACAAAGCAATTGCCAATGCTGTTTTTCAATGTGTGAGTGTATATCTAGGTAGGCAGCACAGACAGTAGGCAAGAGATGAACTTCCATGCTATTCCCCACATAACTCCTCTGACATTTCTTCACACATCCCAGTTGGGGCATGCCATCCTGTTTAGTTAGGAACCAAGGGCTAAAATCTTCTTCCATAGCTTACATGGAGTAAGGGGTGTGTGTGATATGACCTGCAACTGCACACTCTGTAATCTAAGTGATGAATTCTTTCATTACCAGGTGCTAATTATTCACTGCTATGAGTCCTATACATCCAGTAATAAACTGCATTGCATTCTGGGTCACACTGTTGCATGTGACATCAGTCCTCTTATTGTGGCCAATGAGTTACGACCAGACTCGTTTAAAAAAATGGCATGACTCAATAGCTGAACACAATGGCTGAAATCCACTGGTAAGTAGGCCCATCAAATTAATGGAGATTTGGTGAGTCAACTTTGTAAGTTCCATTGTTTCAATGGGCCTACTCTAGTTGTCACTTACCGTTGGATTTCAGCCATTGTCTATGTACAAAAGCTTCTAGGTGCTATCCATATCAGCTCCACTGTATGGTTTGTTGGTAGCAGGTAACAAGGAAATCTCCTACCTGAGATCCACTGTTTGGAAAAGTTACTTTTTTGGACTACATTTCCTAGAATATCCCAGCCATAGGCCACAGAAAGCAAGAGCTACCAGAATTCTCATTGGGAGAGCAGAGCAGAGTTACCTTCATAAGTTCGCTGCACTTTGCCATGTCTTCTACTCGCTCTCTGCCATTACTTTCCACACATCGAAAGCAATGGATCTGTAGAGGAGAGGTTCTTGCTTGCGTGTAGGCTGTGTGCAAAAGCAAGAACCTTGGAAAATCAGGTTTCTTACTTGGATGTAGAGCTATAGGTAAGAGGTACAAAGCGATGATGGAGAGAGATGGGATTAGATGAGTCTTTCAAATCATTATGAGTCAACTTGTTAATATCTTGGATATGGATAGGGTGAGTTTGAATGAACGTAGTCTAAGAAGTTCCCTATAGGCAAAGGAGTCAGACAAGGGTGTATTTTGTCCACTTACCTGTACACAGAACAAATCATACGGAAAGCCAGGCTCGGTACAGATAGAGGAGGAGTGAAAGTTGGTGGCAACAAACATCAATAATTTAAGATATGCAGATGACACCAACTTACTGGGAGAAAGCATCAACGATTTGAAATGACTTTGAATGGAAATGAAAAAGGAAGTGCTGAATCTGGACTGGGTCTGGAACATTAAGAAGATGAAACCCATGAATACAGAAGAACGACACAACTGCAGTGTTGATAATGAAGAAATTGAAGTAGTTGGAGACTCTGTACGCTTTGGTTCATTCATCAATCCAAATGGAGACAGCAGCCAAGAAATCAGAAGAAGTCCAAGATTAGGAAGGGCAGCAATGAAGGAATTGGGAAAGTTCATCAAGTGTAAGGATGTGTCACTAGAGTCCAAGATCATGCAAAGCTTTTGACCTCACTACTATCAAAACCTCCTCCTAATGGGTCCACTCAAGTAGAACCACTGTTCGACTCCATTGTGCCTGATTCTGATGATTCACTATCCCCCCACCCCACAAATACTCTCCCCCCTCTCTTTCCTTGTAAACCTATCTCTTGGAACATTGATAGTTGGTAGAGGAAACAATGTGAATTAGATTTTGTTAACTATCTAAAAACCTTTGATATAATATTTCTAAAGAAATTGTTCTTTCAGGCTTTAATTCTTACACCTTACCTGCCTTCAGAACTACGTAATACAAAAGGCTGGTTTAAGGCAGGCTTATGTTGTCTGGTTAAGCCTGCACTTAGTGTCACATTTCTGCAGCTTCGGGCCAAGCCACCACTAGCTCAGGCTTTTATGGCTAAGTGCCCTACAGGACAACTGATCTTGGTTAATCTCTATATTCCTCTCACCCTAACCAGTTCTTCATTATCCACCACATGGTTGCATCTGAAGAATTACATTGACTCTCTAATCGCTGATCACCCATCTTCCTCACTTGTTTTAGCAGGTGATTTTAAAGCCAGATTGGGCTCCAGCAACAATGCTCTATCTGTTCATATGATGTGGGGCTCTGATGATTTAATACCACCTCCCTTTTTGGATTCCAGGGCATCTAACAACCCAACAATCAATCAGTCAGCACATCATATGGTCAACCTCTGTTGGAGTTATAATTTGAGAATTCTCAATGGATCTTAACCGAGTGGTCTTAACCGACCAGATAGGCGGGATATAAAATAAATAAATAAATACAATAAATATCTAGAATTAGCACTTATTCCGGTGAACCGACCTTTATATCATCAAGGGGTGTGAGTGTGGTAGATGACATTTTAATCTCCATTGACTTGCTTTTCAAACTTGTGAACTTTATGATTGGCTCTCGTTCTGAAAATGAACATCAATCTGTTCTTCTATCTTTATTTGATGCCTTTGAACTGTGGTGCTGGAGGAGGCTCTTGAGAATCCCCTGGACTGCAAGGAGAACAAACCTATCAGTTCTAAAGGAAATCAACCCTGAATGCTCACTTGAAGGACAGATCCTGAAGCTGAGGCTCCAGTACTTTGGCCATCTCATGAGAAGAAAAGAGTCCTTGGAAAAAACCTTGATGTTAGGAAGGTGTGATGGCAAGAGGAGAAGGGGACGACCGAGGATGAGATGGCTGGACAGTGTCTGCGAAGCAACCAACATGAACCTGACACAACTCCGGGAGGCAGTAGAAGACAGGAGGGCCTGGCGTGCTCTGGTCCATGGGGTCACGAAGAGTCGGACACGACTAAACGACTAAACACACATCTTTATTTTAGGACCTTCCCTGCTTAACTAATACTATTACTCCCCCTGCCTTATATCATCACCAAATAGTCTGGTCAAATAAAACTAGGGATCTATATGACCAATAGACCAACTCTGCTGATGTCAGGTGTCTCTTACTGACAATCTCTCAAACTAGTTCTCCATTTGTAGCTATATACCAAGCAATGATAAAGTCCTTGAGCAGTCAAAACCCTAAGCATTTAGTGGATAACCATAATACTTTTTATAATTGGTTTGACGAAGAATGCTGGGCTGCCAAAAATATATATATCTTTGTCTAATGTTTCACTATTTATGTGCTCAGGGCTCCTCTGATCTAGCTGCACTGTATTTTGAGGCAAAAAAGAACTGTCAGTCTCTCCTGGATGGGGAAAGACACACTTGTGCCCTAAGACGATGGGCCAGATTGATTCATGCTTCCCATACCAGGAATGCAAAGGAATTCTGGACATTGATATTTTTTACAACCCATTCCTCAACCAATGCCATGTAATCCCCTATTTTCCCTGTCAAGTGGACCGATTATTATTCAGATCTACTTACAGATCCTAATTCGCTAGCAACTCAATTCCACTGGGCAAATTTCTCCTGATGTCCCTCCTTGGCCCCCAGTCTCTGAACAGGAGATCTTAGAACTTATTGCCTCCCTAAAATCAGGGAAGGCTCTGGGCCCAGGCTGTGTCCTTGCTCCTGCTCTTTTTAATGTATCCATGACAGATCTACCAGACCATATTGGCATAACTGAACATCAAGCTCGTAGGATGAACTCATCTTTGGTTCCATTGTTATTGTATGCTGACGATACTGTCCTCATCTACCACTAAGTCAAGCCTTATACAATTACTCTCACCTTTTGTTGATTTCTGCTCCAAGAATGATCTTAACATCAGTGTTGATAAATCAAAGATCTTGATATTCTCCAAATCTTGAAAACCTACCAGCTGGAAAATAAATGGGAAGCCAATAGAACAAGTGAAATCTTTTCAATATTTAGGCTTATTGTTTCATTACTGGTCTTACCATCTTAAGGTGGCAGTTTCTTTGGCTATAAATCAACTTTCTACATTATTCCGCTTCCATTTCCATAGTGGACATCAATATGTCCCTGCTGCTCCCCAGGTTTTCCTGGTGAAAATCACTAACCAGCTCCTCTGTGGGGTCCCCGTTTGGATTACGGCGACCAACTTCTCCTTCTCCTTCTCCTTCTTGAAGAGCAAACAGATGTAACTCAGTGGGTTGGAGCTCCTGACTGCAGAGTAAGGGATCAGATCTTATAACCCCAACATCCCAGGGCGTAGAAGATCACTCAGAGCATGTATCGCTGGTGGGGTTGTGTGCCTGACCGCATTGGGCACAGTAGTCCCAAGACTTCCACCAGAAGGAGAGACTGGGAAACCCATTCTGTACCTAGAACATCCTTAGAAGGGTTTCCATAAGTCAAAGACAGCATGACCACCCAGAAATATTGTGAACGAATCAGAACATTTTGGAAGCTACCTTGAGCTTTGCACAGCACTCCATGAAAAAAAAATCAGCAATGGAGATAAAGAAAAAAGCAAAAATGATTCATTTGCTCATTCCTCATTATGATATGATGTCCATACTGTTCAGATGCCTTTGGAAAGAAATGACTCACAACTATAATCATTCGGAAGAGCCTGCCGTTTTTATTCGCACCAAGCTAGTCCAATCTGGAAAGTTCCAGAAAACAAACGGGCCACCCAACTAAGTTTCAAAGCGTTCTTAATTAGGACTTTCTCCAAGGTGAACCACCTTCCAGGTGTCTGTAAGGTTGGAAGAAAACTGGACAATTATGGTGTTTCTAGTCCAGAAAATCTGAAAACCTCATCACTACAAACATGTATTTCTCAGCCTATGTCAAAGACTCTTAAAAAGGTGGAGATGGGGGCCTTTAGGAAAGGTAACCTTTCCCTAACCCCTGTAATTCTGTTTCACCTTTTTGTTTACCCATCCCCACTCTGTTTCAGGTTGTTTAGTGTGAAGTGTATGTTATGTGTGTTTGCCTTTTATTTTGAGACTGGCTTTCAGGCGAAAAACTATGTCTTTAAGCGCTGACAGTTTCAGCCATGACGACTCGGATTCCTTCTCCCGATGACTGCATTTT
This sequence comes from Pogona vitticeps, assembly GCF_051106095.1. NCBI lineage: Eukaryota > Metazoa > Chordata > Lepidosauria > Squamata > Agamidae > Pogona > Pogona vitticeps. The sequence continues at coordinate 189,178,494 of NC_135787.1, read as the reverse complement.
CACCTTCAAATCCCAAAGGTTACCGAGAGGTGATGTTGTCATTAAAACATACCTGTTAAGTTGACCTAAAGCTGTAACATAAACAAAGCCTTTTAAAATGCAGACATCTGAAAGAGAGAGAGAGAGACAGAGAGAGAGAGAGAGAGAGAGAGAGAGAGAGAGAGAGAGAGTGTGTGTGTTTTTAAGTTTAAAAGAAACAACACTTTGGCTCCAGTGCCTGAACAATGAAAGAGTGAGGGGGGAAAAAAGGAGTAGAAGAAGCCGAATGAGGTAGAAGAAATTCCTCAGAATCAAAAGTTCGAACCCTACATGGAACTTTTTCTATTGAGAATGTTTTTACTTAAAGAAGCTTGATAGATCTCCACACACATAAATATCAAAGCATAGTGTGCAGTTTTACCTCAGTGTTGACAAGACCTCTCATTTCTCCCAAGGAAGGAATGCATCTCTTTTTCAGAGCAAAAGGATAATCAAATATCTTTTACAACGAATAAATGTGAGGGTTAGGGTAATAGTCCTGAAAAGTAGCTTTTCTTCCCTCTCAGATTTGGACACTTAAACCTGAGATCTGATAGTGTACATCACAATATTATTATTATTATTATTATTATTATTATTATTATTATTATTATTATTATTATTATTATTATTATTATTATTATTACTACTACTACTACTACTACTACTACTACTACTACTAGTATTACTATTACTATTACTATAATTATTAATTATTAATTATTAATTATTAATTATTATTGTGTTTAGCAGTACCTTCTCCAGAATAGTATATAAACCATGAAAGCCTTGCGCAAATATCACACCATGCCTTAAAACACTTCCCCTTTGCTTTAAAATACACTACTGATTTTCTTTAAGGTGAGGACAAGTTATATCAATTATGGAGCCCATGAACAAATCACACGAAACAACCTGGGGACAACATTAACAGAAGTATAGTTTCAAAATCCCGTAAGGTGCAAGTTCCCCTCTATTCAGCACGGGTTAGGCCTTACCTTGAGTTCTGTGTCCAGTTCTGGACACCACACTTCCGGAAGGATGCTAACAAATTGGAATAAGTTCAGAGGAGGGCGACAAGGATGATCAGGGAGCTGGAAATGAAGCCCTATGAGGAAACGCTGAAAGAACTGGGCACGTTGAGCCTTGAGAAAAGAAGACTGAGGAGTAATTTGATATCGCTTTTCAAATACTTGAATGTTTGTTATACTGAGGAGAGGCAGGATCTGTTCTCGATCATCTCCAAGTGAAGGGCACGCAACAATGGGCTCAAGTTACAGGAAGACAGATTTCAGTTGAATATCAAGAAAAACTTCCTAACTGTTAGAGCAGTACAACAGTGGAACCAATGACCTCGAGAGATGGTGAGTGCTCAAGCACTGGAGGCATTCGAGAGAAACTTAGACAACCACCTGGCAGATCTACTTTGATTTGGATTCCCGCCTTGAGCAGGGGGTTGGACTTGATGGCCTCACATGCCCCATTACGACTTCATGATTCTATGAATGTGAGTCAAGAATCCTCTAGGTATATAGCAACAGAGCTGGTGCTGTTTCTCTGCAAGTCACATATCTGCTTTTCTAATGGCAGTGGTGAGGCCTGGCTCTACCATTAGGCAAAGTGAGGCTACTGCATCAGGTGTCATGTGTTGCACAGACAGAAGTAAAAACCTCTCCCTGAACACTCCTCTTGAATCTTTGTGTATCAAACATAGGACAGAATCCAACTGAGCACTTACCTTTATGCCTGCATTAAGTATAATGTACAACCTGGAGGCGCAAATAGCTACTAATCAATGAGAGTCTGGTTGAATTCCTAGTTGTGTGCTAGTTGCGTGACTTGGCACGTGACTAAGAATTCAATCGAGGACTTGTTCATTCATGGCTCCAAGTTACAACATTGCCAGTGTAAATATTCAGTTGGCTTCTGACCATACATTGCTGAAGGAATTAACCAGGTAAACACAAAACTTACACGTGCCTTTATTCTTACTGTGTTTTTCCTCTTCAAACACAGTTGAAAAAAAAAGGAAGTAGATTTTTTTATTGAGATGGCTTCTTGGGAACCCGTCATGACATCATCCATTTCCAAATGAGTCCAAAACATGAAACTGTGTATACTATTGCATCACACTGTATGTACAGATGCAAACTTTGAAATGATCTTTATAATTTAGACAGCATCAGACTGGAATTCACTCAAATAGAAAAGGCTGGGAGCCGGTGACTGGAGGCATTCACTGGAAGCAGTCAAGACATCATCTGTCAGATCTGCTTTCATTGGGATTCCTGCGTTGAGCAGGGGGTTGGACTCAATGGCCTTAGCGGCCCCTTCCAGCTCAATCATTCTTTGATTCTATGATTTCTATGATTTTCTAGGACTTGCACAACTGCTGAGTCGACCTTCTAGAAATTCACGGTGGATGGTAAATTTGGCCTCCCTGTGGTTCTGTCTTTAAATGAGACTTGGATAATTCTTCAAAAGTAGAACTATCTGCCTTAAAAAGAGCTTATCTATGCTTGGTACTTACTTATCTGTAGATTTCTCCATCACAAACGATCTCAATTCCTCCCTCCCCCTTTGATTAAATGAAACTGATTCTAAATTAGAGATGGGCATGAACCGGTTCATCCCAGTAGGTGGCAGGACAGGTGGTGCTGCTCCTATCGCCCACCTCCTCTGGCTCAATCACCCACTTATGTGCCAGCTTCCTGAACTTCCTCAACTGATCCTCCAGTCCTGGCAACAGCTCAGGTTTCTCTGCCCCGCCCTCTCGGCTGATCTGCCACTCAGACAAAAGGGCAGGGCAGAGAAGTTTGGGCTCTTGCCGCTGATTGGGAGATTAGCCGAGGAGGTGGGAAAGTCAGTAAGCTAGGCCTGGTGAGTGGCTAATTGGCTGAGGAGGGAAGGGAGGGGAGCAGCAACACCTGTGTTGCCACCATTACGAACCAGCACGAACTGGGATGAAACAGTTCGTGCCCATCTCTAAATCTTCCCTCCCCTCTGCTAGGCCCTAAGAGACTCTCCCTCCTGAATTAGCTCGAAAAGATGATTAAAAATATTTAAAGGTGTAAAAAACTTGATTGATCCATCAAATTCAACAAGCGCTTCTTTCTGGATCCTGATCTGGTCCCCCGCTGTTCCAAATTGAAATCGGTTTGGAAATTCAAATTGCCAGGCCTCTCATTGACTCATATGGGAAAACTGAAATGGCTATAATTTTCAGTTTTGAATGGATGTGCAGGATGTAGATAAAGATAAAGGTTCCCCTTGACATTTAGTCCAGTCGTGTCCGACTCTAGGGTGCGGTGCTCATTCCCGTTTCCAAGCTGTAGAGCCAGCGTTTGTCCGAAGATAGTTTCCATCCTCACGTGGACACGGAACACTGTGACCTTTCCACCGAGGTGGTACCTATTTTTCTACTTGCGTTTTTAAATGGTTTCGAATGGCTAGCTTTGCAGGAGCTGGGACAAGTGACGGGAGCTCCCTCCATCGCGTGGATTCGATCTTATGATGGGCTGGTCTTCTGACCTTGCAGCACAGAGGCTTCTGCGTTTAACCCGCAGCGCCACCATGTCCCCTTGTGCAGGATCTAGGGAGTGACAAATTTCAGACAGCTAACTTGAGGGGGCTGCAAACTAAGTGCTTTTCATGTTCGTCTTCACTCAGCTGGACCTTCAGTCTAGCCCATTCACGACACTTCTGTCCTCTCACCCTCTCCCTAGTATCGGGGGCTCCTGTCTACAGACTTTAGAACATTCCCAAGCTATACAGGGTAGGAAGGGCTCGAAAGGAGAGTCCAAATTAGGTTGGCCGGAAGTACTGTATTCAAAGGCAGTGCACAGGTCAAGCAGGTAGGCAGGAGATCTTAGAGTTGTGGGCAGGCATGCAGTTAAATTAAAAATGACTTTTTTTGGGTAGACGTAAGATCTCTAGCCGGAGGAAGATACGATGCTGGAGATTTCAAGAATGTCTCCAAGTTCAGCATTAAAGCACAGTTGCACCGGACAGCACAACAAAGAGGAAATGAAACAGTCAACATCGAATTATTTCACTGAAAGGGTGGGCATTAAAATGAAACCAAAGTGCTCCTTATATAGCACTCTCTGGGCAGTTTACAATTTAATTATGTAGACGACACATTTCTCCCCCAACGTGAGCTGAGAACTCAGTTTGCCCACCCTGGAAAGACAGAAGGCTGAGTCAACCTTAGGCTAGCTATGGATGGTGCAGGCAGCCAGTAGGCAAGGAAGTGACCTTGTGCAGACAGACCAGTAGACAGCTAAGTCAGGGCGCAGCTGCATTGATAAACAATGTGGGAAATGTTCCAGGTTTGGGATGATCTGATTTGCATTATTTCCCACTGGCTACATGATGTAAAAGACAATGTGGCTCACCCACATCTATAGTTTTTTCCTCTGCCACTGGGGCTTCCAATTTTTTTTATAATTGAATACCTTTGCTTTGGTTCGGAAGATGTCATTGTCTGAACAACGACTAGGGCCACTGGAAGGGGGAAGAAGGTGTACCTGATACCCCCCTCCAAGCACAATGATTGGAGCATGGCAATGGTATTGTTGCCTCAGATTGGCTGTTAGAGCTGTCAATAAGCAAGGTCCAGCTCCCCTCGGCCCATCCCTCCTCATGACACCACCTTAGTGTGTTCCTTATCTAGTCACATTGGACACATGTCGCCATTTTAGACGACTGAATTGCCAAATCGCTTTGGAGTTTTCTGGTTTGCTGCTGAACTGGATCTGATCCTTCCAATTTGATCCAGACCACTATGAAATCAGGCCGGCTGAATTCAGGATTGAGCCAAAGAGGATGCATAGCTGGAATAAAAATGAAATGAGGCCCTTTGTTTCATCTGTGCTTTTCCTTTGGTATATTTCTTAACAGCCGAAACTGATATTATTTTCAACATTTCTAAAATCTCTTCTTCGTCTTTGTCCTTTTTCCTCCAACGTCATTCTCAAGTTCATAGCGAAGGCAAAACTCAGGAACAAAGTCGGAAAGGCATCTGAGTCCCCCACCCACCCCAAAAAGAACAAATAAATAAACATTTTGCTTCAAATTTTTCAACATCAAAGAGATGCTGTTTATTTATTCACACTGCATGTGATGCCCAATCAGAGAAGATTTTTGTTTAATGGGCTGAGACAGAATTCTCATTCTAATAATTATACTTTTTTTTAAAAAAAAGCTGAGAAATGGGCAACCCATTTCTTCGACTCCTGCTCCCCCCCCCCAACTTAAAAAGATGTAAAATGTATACTTTCGTCTGACTTCATAGGCTTGGCATTTACAGTTTTGAAAGCTTTTCGGATCCTCGGCCAATATTTTTAGCATGGCAGCGACTGATACAGTCACATCGTATCCATCTTTGATATGATTTAGAATCAAAAAAATAACAAACACAGTAATTTTCTGGCTGCCCAATAGACTTTAAGTTGAAACTGAAAGTGGCTGTTTAATCGCCTTAACATCCTCCGCTCGCTAAGAGGCTGAAATTATTCCCCCAAATCAAAGGATCTTTGTTTCTTGGCTGCTTCAATCCAAACCCATTTTTAGGCCAAATGTTGGTTGGATCCAGGAAGGGGCTTTGAATTCTTGCAGATTTCGGGCCAGATGTGAAGAATAAATTCTGATTTGTACTAAGTGTCTCTGCAGTCTGATTTATGCCAAGATCACTGGGACATGCTTTCTGTTCTAAAAACTCACAAAATGCAACAAAATGAAATACTGGTGCTTTCTATGCGGTTCCAGATACATCAGTGTTTCCTGTCAAACTAACAGTACTTAAATATTTTTACTTGGTGCAAGTTTGTACTCAACCAGACTTATAACAGTTTCACAACAGCTTCTTCTGGTAACATACTAATAGTAGACAGCAGAACTGAAGAACAGGCTACTTCTCAAGAGAAAAGTCTCATGCGAACAGACAAAGAGAACAAGCAGAATACTGTAAGCCTCATCCTAACGGTTACTTCTTCTTGTAAGTGGGTTCAAGTCTGGGCTCTCTCCATCCTCATTTTCATTCCTCAAAAAGTGGTGACAACTCTGCAGGATGAGCAAACTTTTTATTCACTGACAATGGAGAACTATGGACAAGAACTTCTGTAGGGCCAACGGGTCCGTCCAACATGTTTTTATGCCAACCATCCTTAAACGCCAGCATAAAGAAAGACTTCACCGATGGGGGTTCACCCCAAAGCACTCTCGATTCGTTGGGTTCCAGAGGCTGGAGCGGATGGTCCTGCAACAAGGGTGTCAAGTCCATTCCCCTTCTGTAGGCATCTTTGGTCGCTTGCTCGATAATGGTCTGCCTCCCTTCTTCCAAAGATCCTCCCCTTTCACATAAATCATCCATTCTAAAGGTTCTACTTCTCCTAACTGCGTGGCTATGCCTTCTTTTCCTTTCTTTGGTGTATCTCCTCTCCCTCTCTCTTTCTTAGCTGGAGCAGTGCTATAGTACTGCTGTCTCCTCTCTATTTCTTCAAGAGGTACTTTCATCCTGACTCTCTCTCTGGTCCATAGATCCTCCATTCCCATCCTAAGGGTACATCTTCCTCCTGTCCCCCACTCTTCTTTCTCCTTTCTACCTCTGCTTCCCAGTCTACTTCTCCATTTATCTCCCCTTCATTACCTCCATGACTGCCGAAGAATTGATGCTTTTGAATTGTGTTGCTGAAAGAGACTCTTGAGAGTCTCCTGGAATGCAAGGAGAACAAACCTATCCATTCTGAAGGAAATCAAGCCTGAGTGCTCCCTGGAAGGACAGTTCCTGAAGCTGAGGCTCCAATAGTTTGGCCGTCTCATGAGAAGACTCCCTGGAAAAGACCCTGGTGTTGGGAAAGTGTGAAGGCAAGAGGAGAAGGAGACGACAGAAGAGGAGATGGTTGGACAGTGTCACTGAAGTGACCAACATGAATCTGACCCAACTCCGGGAGGCAGTGGAAGACAGGAGGGCCTGGTGTGCTCTGGTCCATGGGGTCACGAAGAGTTGGAGATGACTAAATGACTAAACAACAACAACCATTACCAGATATTCTTCTTCTATTGGTGTCTCTAACCCAACCATTGCTTTCCCACGCTTTTTCTCCTCCTCTTTCCTGCTCTTGGTCTCCTGCATTCCCAACCGAGCCGTCGCTGGTAACATGGTATAGACAGTCTCATAACCCTCTGTGGTAGATGTTTGAGGGGATGGCTCACCCTCCTTCTTTATGGTGGAGGCTTGCTCCTTCCGACATTTCTAACTGGCAGTTAACCCCTTCAAGCACCCACCGGCTAACACCAGACAGAATCCAATGGGTTAAATGATTCCTTTATTTATTTATCCTTTATTTATTACGGTCGTATCACCCATATAGAAAAGGTATGCAGTAAAATAATGGGAGGAACTACAGGGAGATAGATACATTGAGAGATTAGGTAATCAGAACAAACATTGCAGCTAGGAAAAACTTTGCAACCTGTGCTGTCATGTAAGGGATTTGGTCTGATAAGCAGTATTGTACTAACCAACAGGAAGGGTAGTCTTGGAACTCGTCCAGCAATGGGCGGATTAGGTTATTCCTGATTTGTTCATAAAATGCGCATGCACCAGAAATTCAAGGGACCCTTTTCCACACGGGCAGAATCTTTCTTGGCATGGGATTCCCATAAATCTGCCCCAAAGAAGGGCTGAGGGGAGCACGTTCAGTGTGGCCAGCATGAATGCTCTATAGACCTGCGGTGAGCAGAGTGACGTTAGGTAATCCACAGGGGCCCTATATGGTGGAAAAAACAACATGTGACAAAGGGGGGGCATGTTCTGTTTGCCTGGGCAGAGTTCCTGCTTTTCAGTGTCGTATATTTTGATTCTATTATGCAAGCAACATATCTCAATCATTCTTATACAGTGGTGCCTCGCTTAATGACGTTAATTCATTCCAGCGAAATCACTGTAGAGCGAAAACGTCGTAAAGTGAAATTAAAAAACCCATTGAAATGCATTAAAACCCGGTTAATGCGTTCAAATGGGCTAAAAACTCACCGTCCAGTGAAGATCCTCCATTCAGCGGCCATTTTCGGTGCCTGTAGAGCAAGGAATCCATGCAAAAACACAGTGGGTGCCATTTTGAGCACCCGGCGGCCATTTTGAAAACCCGACAATCAGCTGTTTTGATCGTCATAATGCGAAGAATCGGTTCCCGAAGCAGGAAACCGATCTTCGCAAAGAGAAAAAAACCAATTTAAAACATTGTTTTGCGATCGCAATTGCGATCACAAAAACATCGTCGTGAAGCGGATTTGTCGTAATATGGGGTAATTGTTAAGTGGGGCACGACTGTATGGTCTTCTGACCTTGTAGCACAGAGGCTTCTGTGGTTTAACCTGCAGTGCCACCACATCCCAGTAACACTTTATACCAATAGCAATAATCGTAACAGCATCCGTGGAGGTAACAGCAACCATTACAAGGTTAATTAGAACACTGCATATATCTCACCTTTCCTCGTTGGAGCTCAAGATGCTAATAAGCAAGATAAAAGGTAAAGGTAAAGGTTCCCCTTGACAATTTTTGTGCAGTCGTGTCCGACTCTAGGGGGCGGTGCTCATCCCTGTTTCCAAGCCATAGAGCCAGCGTTTTGTCCGAAGACAATCTTCCGTGGTCACATGGCCAGTGCGACTTAGACACGGAACGCTGTTACCTTCCCACCAAGGTGGTCCCTATTTATCTACTTGCATTTGCATGCTTTTGAACCGCTAGGTTGGCGGGAGCTGGGACAAGCGACGGGCACTCACTCCGTCACGTGGATTCGATCTTACGACTGCTTGGTCTTCTGACCCTGCAGCACAGGCTTCTGCGGTTTAACCCGCAGCGCCACCACGTCCCTAAGCAAGATAAAACCAACTGGTGAAAATTACATATTGCAAATATTCGAAATCAGAAACCAGAAATATCTCAAATTATTCAATTGCACTAAAATGCCATGGGCAAAATCCTATGCCATACTAAATTGCACAAGAGTAGGCCCATTGAATCAATGGGGGGTTGATAAGTCAACTCTTCCATAGGTGCCATTGAGTCAAACAGAGCTACTCTAACTGAAGCATATTTGCTAAAATAAGCACCAGTTAGAGTTGGCCCTTCTTAATCAATGGAGCCAACAGAGGAGTTGACTCACCATATCCCTGTTGATTCAGTAGGCCTACTTTAGTGGAATTTTGTATGCTAAGTGACAAGATTTTGGCCAATGCCTAGAATCCTCCTAGCTTCTATGACTGGGTAACGGCAATTGCTCAAACAATATGTTTTCTTAGTTCCCCCATGATATGCTGGGCCTTCCTCTATTTGCGCAATCAATTGTGTAACTCGTCATTCAAGATTTCACTCCCTTCTCAGTTCTAACCTTGCTTCGGTGACTTTCGGCCTCTTACTTTATGAGCTGAGCCTACCTCACAGGGGTTCTGTGGTGATAAAACAGAGTGGATGGGACAGAATATCTTTTTCACCCATTTGGGGGTTAAAATATAATAAACTGAGGCAATGGAAGACACTGCAACTTGATGGACTACTTTATAATTATTGGGCGTTTTATTCTGCTCCGTTTATGGCCGGTTTCCAGAAAAACGAATCTTGCATTATATTGCATGACATAACACCGCTCTTAACACCATTGTCTGAAGGCCAAATTTTCTTTCTGACAATATCTGTAGAAAATCACTGCCGGATCATATCGCCTTTGTCTTCAGCCCCATCCTTTCGCTCAAAAAAAGGCACATTGGCAAGCACTGATAATGCAGCAAAACCAAAAAGTCAATATGTAAATGTACAAAGATTTTTCCCTCCCAATCGACAAGAGACTGAAATGGGCCAAAATGTGTTTCTTTCCCAGAGTGGAGAGGCTCCCGGTTGGATTAGTTGCTGCAGGAACAAAAGCGGACATGCAAACTGAACCTCTGATTAGAATCTGGAAGACGGAGATAAAAGGTTTATCTGTGTAACAAGGGCCATTTTGATGGCATATTAGATGGCCGGGTGGGGTGTTTGCGAAAACCTGCCTCTTTCTGGGCTTTTGACATTGAGAGAGAGAGAGAGAGAGAGAGAGAGAGAGAGAGAGGAATAATCTTTCCTTTTAAGTGAATTTAATGGGCTGTGAATAAATATGCAAATAGTGCTGGCTTTTGGCTTCAAAGTCGTGTTTAGCTGTCTCTGTGTTTGGGCTGAAATATGAGCGCTGTTTTTACTGTACTTGTCATGCTTCATTCCGATATTAATGTTATTTATTTATTTATTTATTTATTTATTTATTTATTTATTTATTTATTTATTTATTTATTTATTTATTTATTTATTTATTTATTTATTTATTTATTTATTTATAATATTACCCTGCCTTTCTCCTTAAAAAAATAATAAGAAGTAAGGACTCAAGGCAGCTTCAATCATTAAAAAAAGAGACAATATTTGAAAGCTAGAACAGTCATGCAAATAACAGTTCTTGTTGTTAGAAAATACAAAACCGAGTCTTTGACTGGTGTTCTATGAAAGACACAAGCTTGAGTGAAAAACCTAAGTAATAGTTAAATATGGTTGCTATTCTTAATAACACTGATAGTGTTATTTCATGTTGCTATTATTATTATTATTATTATTATTATTATTATTATTATTATTATTATTATTATTATTATTATTATTATTATTATTAAAAATACTAGGCACAGTCTATCAAAATTATAAAAACATTGGCTGGTATTTTAGAACAGATATATGTTTTAACCAAACACCTATCTGTTAAATTATTATTCTCTCTGATTTTTGATTTCCAGGAAACAAATTAGCAGCTGTTGACAATTGTTTTTGAAATGGTAGATAAAGGATTTGGAATAACTTGGGTTGCTGAAATTGAGGAGAATGACCTTATCTCCTGTCATATTTATTTTAATTTCTTGCCAATTAGCATTTTGCCAATTTGGCACTTTCTGTACTTTTGAGTTTGCTTGTTGATGGAACCCTAACTTCTACTGTATAAGGGATGGTTTTCTTCATGGTCTATCCAGAAGTATAATCTATGGATTGCTAAATTAACTGGGTCGCTCCAGTGTAGTATTGCAGTGTTGTTGATGTTGTTATGACTTGTTATTTTTTTTAAAAAAAAACACCCTCTCTTATTCACTGGTTTTATGTATTTTATGGTCCATTGTAGAGATAGGCATGGACCAAACTACAAACCAGAAAAAACGATGAATCAGGCTGATTTGCGGTTCAATTTGTGACCTAGTTTGGGGATGCCATTTTGCTGAAACAACATGCCAAGTTTTTCCCCTTCCGCCATTTTGTTTTGCTTCAGCAAAACAGATGCCTGCCCCGCCACCTTCCCACTGGCCCCCATGTCCTCCCTACCTGGTCCTGCCACCTCCGACGCTGGTCCTGCCTCAGCGGCTGCCGCCATCATCAGAGGCGGTGATTGGGCTTCCCTTCTGGAAGCCAGGCCTGCTGCGTATGCACATGCTGATCAGGGTACATGTGCAGAGGCAGGTGAGGGTGGCAGTGACTGGCTTCCCCTTCTGGGAGCCTGGGAGCTGCTTTCTGTGCCTGAACCTGCCTCCCACGTGGGGTCAGGGACCTGCGTGGAAGGCAAAACCAGGACTCCCGGAAAGGAAGCCAGTTGCTGCCTTCTGCGCATGTGCTCAGGCTCCTTGTTGTCATGCCGCCACTCCACTGCAATGGGGCAGTTGGGTGGTGGCGGGGTGACAGGATCAGGTATCCCCCCTTCATCAGGCATGAATCGAAACCAAAACCCGGCTTGGTTTTCTGGTTGGTTCACAAGCCACCATTTTTAAAGTTGGTGCCCATCTCCAATCCGTTGCCTTGCCCAATCAACTGACAGGTGGATGTGCATACAGAAAATACGGCGGCATCAAGGTTCAATGGCATTGGGAAACTTTGTCCTTCAAGGGACGGAATCCTGTCCAGCAATGGCTGAGTGTAGCAGGTTCTTACAATTTCCCTTTGTGTAGGCAGGTATTTCCCATTGAAACAAGCATGACTATGGTTTGCTTGATTCCTCTAGGCCCTGTTGGTGGTAGAAATAATGAATAAATAGCGTTCACCTTTTGTATCGTGAGGGATTCTTCTACACGGAATACAATTCATGGAGGTCAGGGTGGAGCACCTTTAATGACCCTGCCTCTACCCCTGGATTCACCTTGGATCGTCATCTGCTCATGATGAACACAAGCTTGTGGACGTTTCAACTGTACATATTAGAAGGACACAACAGCGTTAAGAACTACTCTTCAAGCACTAACCAATCCTTCCTTCCAGCCTTTGATTTCAAAGAGAGCCACAATTCTCTGCTATGTGTTTATATCCCCTCTATTTAGACTGTTGTTGGTAATTGTTCTGTTGCTATTGCTCTGTTCAGTTGGTTGCTATGTATGTATGCAGTAAAGAAAGCAGCATACACAAGTCAGTAGCCTCAAGTACCTGAAAGTAAAGAAATTATTTTAAAATTCTTTCTCCTACAAATGTTTCAGTTATTGAGTGCCAATCGATGAGAAAAGAGTGGACTCTGGGAAACTTGTAGCTATTGTCCTCTGTAGTTTTCTGGACTTCTGCTGCATAGCAGAAGGGATTTTACTGGAAATTCAAAACGACCCAGCACTTCTTACATGCTTAAGACTTCCCTCTAAAGTTTTTGGTACCCTGACTACTTATTTATACTTTCCTAAGTGAAACGAAGAGGGCATGCTTGTGAATCACCAAATGGAACACTGACCGGCTGCGAAAAGTATTCTCATCGGACTCAAATTATGAACTGTGATTTCCTTTTCCATTTTTCCACTAAGGCCATGTGCAAGTTTTAAAGTAGTTCTGTTTCTGATTTAATGATGAAAAGGTGAGATTATATGCCACATTTAAAAAAAGAAAAAGAAAATAGCCACTTGTTATTTTCTAAGGGTAGTTAAATAAAAAAGTACTTAACTCCTTCACCCGATACATTTTTTTCGTATGAGTGCAATAGTGAGTAATTTCTTTGGCTTAATTAATTGGAAAAAAATGGAAATGACAAATTCTGGGCATGATCTGGCCAAAGTAAAGTAGTCTTTAAGTACCCCCTAATTCAGCACTGTACGTCCGTTAAGAAGCTTAAGCATATGCTAAAATCCTAGTTCTATGCCAATATTTAATTCAACATTTGAAGGAAAAAAATAAAATAGAATGAGGCACAACATTCATAGTTCCTGCCATCGTGAATTCAGCTGAAAATTAGGAATGAACGCCTGCGCGCGTGGGGGGGGTTGTCTATGGGACTGCATATAGAGATAAACTCCTACTCCCCTCATCTCATCATCTTACTATTTTAGGTGTGTTCAGTTGTTGTTGTTTTGTTTTGTCATTTTATTGTTCTTGTTTAGTCATTTAGTCATGTCCGACCCTTTGTAACCCCATGGACCAGAGCACGCCAGGCCCTCCTGTCTTCCACTGCCTCCTGGAGTTGGGTCAGATTCATGTTGGTCACTTCGATGACACTGTCCAACCATCTCGTCCTCTGTCATCTCCTTCTCCTCTTGCCTTCACACTTTCCCAGCATCAAGGTCTTTTCCAAGGAGTCTTCTCTTCTCATGAGATGGCCAAAGTGTTGAAGCCTCACCTTCAGGACCTGTCCTTCCAGTGAGGACAGTGAGAATGGATAGGTTTGTTCTCCTTGCAGTCCAGGGGACTCTCAAGAGCCTCCTCCACGACTGGAGTTTTACTCCTCAAATTCTCCAAAAACTCTCCAGGAAGAATTCTGGGAATTTCAACCCTAGAGCACATACCTTTTGCTCACGTGGAGAAGGTCCTACCTTTTTCTGGTGTTGCTCCCTATTCTAGATATCAATGCCATGGTGCTTCCTGGAAGTGATAGTTCTTCAAGAGTCCCTGTCTAACGGACACTGGGACTAGGTTGAATAGGTAGGGGATGAAAGGCTTCAGAGCCATCTGTCAAACAAAATTCAGACTTCTTTTTCCTCCGGCGCCCCTTGAATGAAGAGTCATCTCCTGTTCATAGACCTGGGGAAAACAATTCCCTAAGGCATCATCTAGAGCAGTGGTGTCGAACTGTGGCCCTCCAGATGTTCTTGGACTTCAACTCCCAGAAGCCTTCACCACCACCTCTGCTGGCCAGGATTTCTGGGAGTTGAAGGCCAAGAACATCTGGAGGGCCACAGTTCGACACCACTGATCTAGAGAGTCCTAAGACCTGGGAACCTTCTTTGCAGATAGGCACGTTCTCTTCTGAACATGTACAGTATGTGAGAGCTGAAGATCCAGGCAGTTCATCCTAAATTTGTAGAGATGAACCTTGGTAAACACGTTTACAGATAAACAGTTCCCTCTGGCTGTTACTGTTAGGCATGAGACTTTCAAATTATTATTTTTTCATCACAGCTCCCAGAATGTGCCCCCAGTCAGTATTATGGTAATGTAGCAAAAACTACAAGTCTTTACAGGAGTTTTAGAACACATACCTGTGCCTCTGTAATGACTGTTCACCCAAAGAAGAGGACAATGGGTGGGAGCTCCTGTGTTTCATGTGAGCTGCAAGGTATTAGAGGACTGGTAGTTTTTTGAGATGCATGCTATATAGGAACGATCACTCCACTAATTACCTCAGACCTGGGGATGTGAATGTCAAGTCTTCAGGCTGAATCTGGCTTTCCTGAGGTTCAGTCTGGTTCCCTGGAGCTCCCCCTTCCCATCATGCAAGTATTTGCTGGCTTTCCAGTTTTTGTGCAGTTCCCAACTATACTCATTTTAAAAGACTGAAAAGCAGTAAGAGCTTCTGCTTAAAATGTGTTGGTATTCTTTTCTTTATGGTCCCACATTTTTTGCCATCACTGAAAGGCAGCCCCGCACCCCCCCTTCCAACAGCATCCTCCACCTTGGAAAAGAGTTACCCTGTTTCCCTGAAAATAAGACCTAACCTGAAAATAAGCCCTAGTATGATTTTTCAGGATGCTCGTAATATAAGCCCTGTTGTTATTTAGTCATTAAGTTGTGTCCGACTGTTTGTGACCCCATCGACCAGAGCACACCAGGCCCTCCTGTCTTAGTTTGGTCAAATTCATGTTGGTCGCTTCGATGACCCCAAGAAGCAGGTGTCTTTTAATTTCGGGGCTGCTGTCACTATCTGCAGTGATCATGAAGTCCAAGAAAGTGAAATCTGTCACTGCCTCCATATGTTCCCCTTCTATTTGCCAGGAGGTGATGGGACCAGTGGACATGATCTTTTTTTTTTTTTAATGTAGAGCTTCAGACCATTTTTGGCATTCTCCTCTTTCACCCTCATTAAGAGGCTCTTTAATTCCTCCTCACTTTCTGCCAATCAGAGTGGTATCATCTGCATATCTGAGGTTGTTGGTATTTCTTCCGGCAATCTTAATTCCAGTTTGGGATTCCTCCAGTCCAGCCTTTCGCATGATCTATTCTCCATATAAGTTAAATAAACCAGGGGACAATATACAGCCTTGTCCTACCCATGTCACTCGCGCGAGTCAGGAGGTGAGGCTGAGGAGCCTAACGCCGAGGGAGGCCCGGAAAGAAAAGACAAGAAATCGAGCCTTCTCGGCGGTGGCTCCTCGCCTCTGGAATAACGTTCCCACTGAAATTTGCGCGGCTCCCTCGCTGGGTATTTTTAAAAAACAATTAAAAACACTGATGTTTCAGCAGGCCTTCCTCTCAACCAATTCCTGATTTTCCCTCTTTTTTCCTCTCTCCTAGCGTCTGTTCCATCTTGTCCAAAGTTTGTCCCCTTTTTAAAATTGTTTTAATTATATTGTATCACGCTTGTTGTAAGCCGCCTAGAGTGGTCTTAAGTGACTAGATAGGCGGGATATAAAATAAATAAATAAATAAATAAATACTCCTTTCCCATTTTTGAACCAATCAGTTGTTCCGTATAAGCCCTATCCCCAAAATAAGTCCCATTTAAGTGAA